>NW_026945086.1:0-7285 GCF_034702125.1 Engraulis encrasicolus | reverse complement strand
ACGAAAAAAAAAGTGAAAAAGAAAACTAGAACTTTGAATAGTTCACCAGTTTAAAAGTTGTGAACTTTGAACTCCGTGAAAGACTGATTCAAACTTGTGAGCCAATCTCATCGAACATGAACGTTGAATAACTAATTCGAGAAAAATCTAGGTGAACACTGGCACAACAGCTGCATTTGATTGGGTATTCGCGCGGAGCTCAGTCACCATACACTGATATGCCGTCACAAACATATTGTGTGGATAAGCTGCCCTGCTGGTCGTCTCAGCCATGAGGACTCATACGCATTCAGCCTAAACACATAACCTGGGGATGTGTTTATTGTGGATAACGCGCGTTCTAAAGCTAACTTAACACGTAACGGGCACGACAAAAGATGATTCAACGACATGTACACACTGCAATAGAATGACTTGGCCTTAAACTCTTTATGGTGAACACTCCTATACCTAGAATATCCACATCACTAGCTGGGTCGAGTTCTCTAGATCTTTATAATAGAGGTATCCAATCACTCGCAGGTGTGCACTACATTAGGCTGATACACTTTGGTCGCTCGGAAGACGACACCAGTGAATTGGTACAAGAAGACGAGACTAGGCCAGCCTACCCTGAACTCCGCCCCAGCACAATGTCTAAAATGGATGTAGACCATGAAGTTTGGGCAGTCTTCCTAAGTACGGAGGGTGACCCGTCTGTCCCCCGCCTTCTTTCTCTTCTCCTTACTGTTGCGCTTTGGTGGCAGCCCTGACAAGGCGTTTGCGTCGTCATTCTACCGCCCCCATCGCAAATAAATGCGGCGCTCCTGAGGCTTGGGATCAATGTTTCGGTGATTTAGTCCCTAGTGAAGAGCGCGGGGCTTGGAGACGGATGGGATGGGACGCGTCGCTCATGGTAACTGTCTGCCCCAGTTGTAATCCCAGTTGACATTCACGTTGTTTTCATTGTACATTTATTGTAATATCCTGTCATATATATATAGGCCTAGTATTTATTTATTTGTGCATGGAAGTCCTTGTATTGTGCACAACCCTTCCAGGTGCAAGGCAGAAAACTTGATCAATACGAAAAGTTCATTAAACATCGCACACTGGATACTTCTTTTATATTTTTTCCCCTGAGCGAGCAACGCGTTTCGCACAGTGCGTCTTCAGATTAGCTCTTATTCCAGTGCGTCTTCGGGAACCTGACGACGCACCGGGCGAAACTCGTGCTTTGAAGAGGGGGAGGGGGAGAACAGTAGGGCCTAGGACTACACAGTGTGCGGTGTTTAATGCACTTTTCGTATTTTGGTTTATGCAACTCCAGGTAGATATCAGTTGCTTGCAGTAACTGTTGCAGTTGTCAGTGAAGCCACATTAGTTGTCCCCTTTTTTGGCTAGGCAGTGAGGAAATAGCCTATTCGCGAGAAGTCTGTAACACTTTACATGGGACATCATATGTGTATGAAATAGCCTACTAAAGAGATGTCAAGGCTATAACCTAGGCCTACAATTTGAAACGGTGATGACATTTAAAACCGAGTCAAACGGCCATAGACAGCATTGTAATGAAGGGTGTCGTAACGGCAGCTGGAAAGAGATGGAACTTTAATTTCACGACGACATTCTGGCTTCAAACTCGCCCTGGCCGCTTCCCTATTTAACTTTAGGACTAAACTTATTCAACCGTTTCCACAGCAACGACCAAACTAATCACAGTTCCTGCTGCAGTAAAGCCAGGACTGCAAGTGTGAGCGAAATCAGCACAACAGTAGGCCTATAAAGGAATAATAAACAGTAACGGAAATACCGTGACCTGAAAAGTGCGCGGAATTGGGAGCCTTTTGTCGGTGAATTGCGCTGATGCTAGCCTACATTGTGAACATGGTGGACGTTATCGCCAAATTACAATAGAAAGAGCAACCAATGTTATGTAATATTGCTAATTACCTCATCTACACAGTTGCTGCTACCCAAAAATATACGATGGCATAATTAAATAGTATGTGAAACACTGTGTTCCGTCTTTGGATGATGTACAATGAATAACCGCAGAGATACACCAGCGGCGACGCGATTCAAGCGACAGAGTGTAGCAGCAAGCGATACGAGAGATTGGGGAGACTAGAGTATGTCCGTACAGGCAGAAGGCAAAGCATTCAAGCATTCCCATTGGCTGTGGTCACTGACCTCTATACAGTCATTGGCTGTCGCGGCTTGTCGCCGAACCGCGTCATAGAAAGTTGAAAAGATTTCAACTTTAAATTGTCGCGCTCATCGCGCAAATCGCTCTAGTCTCCAGAATCGCTTTTGTCTCTCGACTCAATACAAAGTCAATTACTTCCGTCGCTCGACTCGCTCAGATCGCCGCTGGTGTATTTCTGCGGTTAGACACACAACACAAACCTATTTCACCCCTTTGTTTTATTTCAAGGTGGAAGTGTCGAGGAGGACACACGTCAATTTGCATTTTGACATCCGAAATCTGAACTGTCATCCAAGGATTCAATCCCACAAATGCACTCTAGAGGCGTAATTCACTCTCAAACTCGGATGGTCTCCTAAAGGGGCGTTCACCTGACGTCAACGGGATACCGGAAAACAACGAGCCTGACTTATCTCCTTCTTGTACCATCACTGAGGACACTGTCCTAGGTTTTGGGAAGGACCCACAGTTACACCTGTCTTTCTGGGGTCAGCTTTATGTTCCCACAGCCCATTGGTCCCACGGCCCGTTGGTCCCACAGCCCAAATGGTCCCAGCTTATTCCTGCTGCTCCATGTTTCCACAGTTTTACAAAATTCAAATTCAAATATAAGCCCTATATGCTCTACAACTCCATGTTCCCACATTTCCAAGTAAACTAAGAGAACCAATAGGCCCAAAAATAATGTTTAAAATCTTAGTGATGTGGGACCAATGGCCTGTGGGACCAGAGCCGTAGAGAGAGTCTGGCCAACTCCAATCATGGACGCCATTTTCGTTCCCCACGGCGACGATTCTACAGTGTAACCCTATGGGCAGCATACCGTCAAAATCGCTGGATCTAAAATACAAATAAGGCTTCATAGACCATCAAACTTGGGTTGTAGTATGATCAAGATCCCAACATATGAAAACAAACGTCAACAAGTTTGTTCGTATAGAAGGGGCTTGCTTAAAAGAGGGTTTTGTCAGCATAGTTTTGATGTGCTCAGCAGTGCAAAAAGCGTTACTTCCGAGTTGTTGTTGCCTAGGTACAGAAAACGTCAAAGTCGATATTTAAGTAATGTACAGAAATAATATTCACTACGATGGTCAAGATCATGTACAGGGACCCTGGTGATACTTGCGCCAAAGTTTCACGTTGTGTCGAGATTTAGTAGTTTAAAAATAACGATGTGCTCAGCAGTGCATAATCGCAAGTCTGGATATTCATAGTATGAGACTGGACGTGAGTTTAAATCGCAGGGGGAAACTACCTTATTAGCGCGACAGAAATAATAACTTGGTGGGCAATATGTTTTCACAGTATAACATACTTACAGGTGGCAATTAAGATTTGACAAGCTAATTTCAAGTTATGACAGAAACCTAACTTCATTAGTTTTCAAAGTACGGACAGGAGTTTTTGAGAGCATGCCATCATCACGACTATTCTTTCTTTCAAAAGTAGGCCTAATTGTTAACAAAAGTCGAAGGGGGAAAAAATACGTTTACCTCACACAACACGGAGAAACCTGCTGCTTTCCGGTTATTAATTCTGACCTTTATATTCCATAAAGGGGAGTTGCATTGTGGGCAGGGTTGGGGAAGTTACTTTTTAAATGTAATCCGGTAAAGTTACAAATTACTCTTTCAAAAATGTATTCAGTAATGTAATCCCATTACTTCAATATTTAAGTAATGTAACGGATTACTTTTGGATTACTTTTCCCCCAAAATACTTATAATGACTTAAGTGAATCATGCTTTTTCCCCCCAAACACTTACAATGACTTAAAATAAATTGAGGAAAGCTTACTTAGGCTTAGTTTGTCAATTAAAGTACACACAGCAAGTCCTGACCACAGTTCAATTTATTGAAAAAAAAAACCCAGCTATATACAAAATCAACAAAGGCACACCCCACACCCAACCCCTAACCAGGTTGAACTATGTAGCCTACACAATGGCTGCCCCCACAGCCATCCTCATTGACAGTGCATGGCAGCACGGGATGACAGCACCCGGTCAATAGGTCTGTAACACATGACATGCGCACATACAATATATAAAGACAGCAACAAACAGATGGATACACTAAGTCAATATGAAATTATAATTTCACCCTATTTTAAGTGGTTTCTATATACACAATGCTATATACACAATGGCTGGCTCGTGCCTCCCCCTCTACAGCCACCCCATCCCGCCAATACTATATGGAGTATTATGGGGACAGAAAATTAGAAAGCAAACACTTTCCAGAGTTTAATGGATATCATTAGTTGCAAGTTGTACTTGTTAGCCAGTCGATGGCTAGCTCGAAACTGACTTACACTTTCCCTACACCAGTACCAATTCATCGTAACGGGAAGACAAATGAATAAAAAATTGACTGTTATGAAATGGCTCTACAAGGACATTACGGGCTTGACAACACCAATGTTTTGAAAAGCCTCCCCATCCCATGATATTTTTTTTTTCCAGAGTAGGCTATGTATGACCTGAAAGTGCTGACGCACATGTTGCATGCATGCTGAATATTAGCAGTCTTACCAGGAGGTGTTTCTTTAAGTTAGACGTTGTGTCTTTCGACGCTGACAAGATATTGACTTTGGGTTGGCACAACCGGCACTGGACATCGATATTGGCGCCCTTGTCTTCCTTGAAAATGAAATGTTTATTGTATTTCCACCGGGTAAATGCATTTTTCTCCATTGCTCACGACTGCTCTGTACTTCTTTGACTGAGTGATTGATGCAACGACAACGAACTATTGAACACTCCCGCCAGCAGGGAAGGGAAGCAAGGCTGAGAGAACGTAGGTCGGTCAGGAATGCTACTGTCACTGTCGTCATTACGTAACAGGTGATGATTCCGGCGAAAAACCAAAAATCACAACATAGCCTTCAAGCCGCGGCATAACAATAAATGAATATATAAATCAGTTAATATAATAATTTAATAAATAAAAGGGACCAAAGACGCAATTTCGCAAGAATTGTAATCCTGTTAAGTAATCCCCATTCCCACTGAATGTAACTGTAATCTGAATACATATTTTTTTGCTTGTAATGTAACGGATAACAATTACATTGATTTTGTATTCTTTTACCGTAACGCGTTACATGTAATCCGTTAAGGGCGGGTTATGCTTCCTACTTGTGCCACAGAGTGAGCTTGTCGCAGCCATGATGCAGTTAATTTTGGTTTATGCCCTGTTGAAGCACGGTCTGCGCGATGTCATTCCACGCTGAAACTGCCTTCAATACAAAGAGTAAACTAGACGTGTCGGTTGTTTTTTAGCATCACAGACTCGACGAGAATGAAAATGAAACATTAAATCTTTATATCACGTGCATGTTTGATCGCACTGGCAGCCACAGTGGTAGTTTGGAACAAAGAAGTGGCTCATTTGTCGAGGACGAAGCGGAATGTTTCCTCGACCTCGGAACCACTGTTCAACTGTCCAAATAACTTCAGCGTCGTAACTTGCAAGCGCATGTGTTGTCTTTGGTTCGTGTAAATAAATCAAACAACAAAGCACAGGCAACTTATTTAATGAAGAGCTCACAGTCCGTAGACCGACGAAGGTTAGAACAAGGAAGTAGCGCTTGTTCTCGACTCGAGGACAGAGCAGGCTGGTCGAGAGGACCAATCAGAGACCTATTTTCGCCCTTTCACGCCGTCGCTCCCTGCGTCGAGACACAATTTCGGGGAGGTGCCCCAGAGTACCTGCGTGATGGGGGGGGCTTCACTCCGTTAACTGCGCGGCTCACTGCATCATGATGCAGTGACGCTGATCTCGAGGCATAAACCACCCTTGGGCGGGTTATGCTTCCTACTTGTGCCACAGAGTGAGCTTGACGCAGCCTTGATGCAGTTAATTCTTGTTTATGCCCTGTTTTGAAGCACGGTGTCATTCCACGCTGAAACTGCCTTCAATACAAAGAGTAAACTAGACGTGTCGGTTGTTTTTTAGCATCACAGACTCGACGAGAATGAAAATGAAACATTAAATCTTTATATCACGTGCATGTTTGATCGCACTGGCAGCCACAGTGGTAGTTTGGAACAAAGAAGTGGCTCATTTGTCGAGGACGAAGCGGAATGTTTCCTCGACCTCGGAACCACTGTTCAACTGTCCAAATAACTTCAGCGTCGTAACTTGCAAGCGCATGTGTTGTCTTTGGTTCGTGTAAATAAATCAAACAACAAAGCACGGGCAACTTATTTAACGAAGAGCTCACAGTCCGTAGACCGACGAAGGTTAGAACAAGGAAGTAGCGCTTGTTCTCGACTCGAGGACAGAGCAGGCTGGTCGAGAGGACCAATCAGAGACCTATTTTCGCCCTTTCACGCCGTCGCTCCCTGCGTCGAGACACAATTTCGGGGAGGTGCCCCAGAGTACCTGCGTGATGGGGGGGGCTTCACTCCGTTAACTGCGCGGCTCACTGCATCATGATGCAGTGACGCTGATCTCGAGGCATAAACCACCCTTTACTCCCCAACCATCCTTTAATGTCACGTCTGAAACAGAGTCCATTCTACTCGCTGGAGCGAGTACCACGCGCTTTGACCCACACAGGCTTTGAGAACTGCCGCCCACGCACGTCCCAAATAACTCTTCTCGGAAAGCCCGGGCCCTTTCCCCACAACTTCTCACAGTAGGCAACTAGGCAAAGGATTCTACTGTTAGTTACCTCTGCCAAAGAAATGGAATCTTGTACAAGAACGACAACTAGCTGGTGTGGCCAGGAGTGGCACTGCAGCTATGTTATCTCAGCCAAGTAAATAATGAATGGGTGCCAATGGGGCTGTACGCTTCTCTTAGAACTATCTGCCCGTGTGATTTTTTCCCTGGAAACAATGAAGTCGCGTTCGATAGAGATGAGTAAGTGAAAGCAAGGTTGTGCCGAACACGTTGTGCATCTTGTCAAGTGGTTGAGATTCGTGAAAAATGACCACTTATTTTCAACTATAGCAATGACATAACACGTGACAATACGACTTTTACGGCACTGCGCCCATTTGGTTTTGTAGTTTTAAGTCTGGACTTCAGATGTCGATGTGTTTAGAAGTTAGTGTTATGATTGTGGGAGGACAACCTGTTTTTTTT
>NW_026945085.1:0-2500 GCF_034702125.1 Engraulis encrasicolus | reverse complement strand
CAATTTAAGAGGTTACAATTTATTTATGGTATTGGTATTTATTTGTTTTTTTGGGGTGGGGGGGGGGTGTGTTGGCGGCTGGTGCTCCCAAGCCAACTGGTTGGCTGTCCTAACTCGCTCTCGATGTACTCTGCTTATGTTCTAGGCGGCGGTGTCGTGCCGAAAAATGCAAGTGCCATGCCCAGAACACGAGTGCCCTCTTTGAAACCAATGAACATTTTTTTTGGAGGAGAAAAATTATTACTAAATTTTTGGCAGAATGAATGTACATCATTTATGAACTAAAAAAATATGCTTATGGAAACATTACCACTTATTATTATATGGTCGCATGTGAACGTCCATCTGTCGAATGCTCCATTTCATTTCAACGGGGCTCCCACAACGTCTCGGACGTCTGTTATTTTTTCGATAAACGGACGGGCTTGGTTCTATAACTGACCGCTTGTCAAGTGGCAAACAAAGACTTTTCACTGCTTAAAGCGAACTTTTCAAACAAGGACTCTAATCATGCTGCTGTGAATAGTGACAGGACAGCCAACGTTAGTCCTGGCTACACGGCTGAGTCAGATAGGCAACAAAGACGTTCAAGCTTGCTAAAAGTGCCACTGGCTTGTATACAACTTGTCAGTGGCGACAAGCGAACTGTTTCCATATCACTCCGCAGCGGGGGTCCGGGTATCTTTTGTCACTCTAATCCAGCTGCTTGTGATAGGACAACCACCTGTTGTCCGATGGCTTGACCTAACGCTGTTGCTAGCGGTGTTCCACAACGGCACTGTTTTTGGTTTTGGCCGCAAGAGCAACAATCTTAACATTTAAATAGGATCTAAAGAAATGTCCCCGCCATGTGTGAATCATTTTAATTTAATTATTAAGTATATCCATATAATAAGCGGCGTTAACTTTCGGCGAGTCGGTCGCTTGTGTGGAATAGCAGCACTTCAGGGAGAGAAACAAGAGACCCCTCCGCTCCGCGTCGGGGTCTAAAGATTCTCTCTGTCGTGCTGCTATTCCACGGTAGCGACCTTCTCGCGGAATGTTAACCCTTACTTATTGGCACCTGTGGTGCAGCACTCTGAGTCAGTGAAGCATTCTGGGAAATGTAGTGAAAGACAAACATGAAACATAAACAGAGAAAATAAGAAAAAGTCCATGCTTTGCAGACATCAGGCATTAACCATCATAAAGCAGAGCACAAACAGTTCAAAATTTTAAATCCATATTTCTTAGATTATATAAACACACTCATGTCTAAATCCTCGTTTTAAACCTGATGGTTTTCAATGCAATTTAAAGTATATATCCAAAAAAGAGTTTCTCTTTGTGGCATAATTTCCTGTCGATGATCACGGTACTATGTGGTACGAGTTACTGACTCAGAGTGCTGCATCCACAGGTGGCCAATAATGATGTATATTAGAACACAAGCAGCTGTTTGTATGCAGCTCTGCCTGAAGAAGGTCTACGGAGCCGAAAGCTTGTGCAAGGTCAAGTAGCGAGCTCTTTGCACTAAACATAGACCTGAAGTCGTGCGGATTGATCCCTTCTTTTTATACTGAAATTTCTACTGAATCCTGCGAGCCTGGACGTAAACAGGAGTGAGCGGTGGCCTATCACAGGAGCGACTTAGTGGAATTAATGGACGGAAATGTGTAGAACCAAGTTCTTTGTATAATGACTTCCAAGAAGGAATATGCTCTATTGATAGGGGCTTGTCCATCTTAAATGTGGGTCGGATTTATCTGCGAATCGATGGGGGTATACAACAAGAAGAAAAAGAATATCCTGAAAAGGTTGGTCATTGTGTATTTCGGCCGATTGGTTTCAATGAGGGCACTCGTGTTCTGGCAGGCACTCGCTTTTCGGCACGACAGCGGCCCTGATCTCAGTGGTAGTCCAGTGATAATTCAATTGTTTGCATTCAATTAATCTTTCCATAAATTAAATCAATCTTCAGATAGCCACTTTTTTGACTTTCACATTGTGTAGAGCTTTATTTTATTCATTCAGAAAGTCACAATGGACACGTGTCGTCAATGTTTATTTTAGTAGGCCTATCTTAAATAAATACCGGTATGTCAAAGATGACCTCTGCTGTCTTTGTTGTCTTTTCTATTTTTTTTTCTGTGCACGCCTACTTTCCAGAGTACGTGAGCCTGCGCGATGACGTAGCTGCGTTGCGTGGTTGCTGTGGCTGCACGTACGGTGACGAGGTTTCGAATTCACCTGTTGCACTTCGACCAGGAAAAGCCAGAAATCGATCATTGTTTTTCCTTTATCGGAACGACTTGTCTGTGCATTCTTGCGTGCGTCAAAGCAAACGAATAGAGTTTGGCGTAAATTGCAAAGTAGGTAAAGCCACTTTAGGAGCTTCATGGACAAATTAAAAAAAGGTACTCAGTCGGACAAGATGGCTCCTAGTGAAGACGATAACAACGGCAGCGGATTCAGGTACACCAGGAGGTTTTACTCTTCTTTACTTTGTTTAAATAGGCTA
>NW_026945084.1:0-7333 GCF_034702125.1 Engraulis encrasicolus | reverse complement strand
GGGGGGGGTTTTGGGTTGTGTGTGGTGTGTGGTGTGGTGTGTGGTGTATGGTGTATGGTGTGTGGTGTGTGTGTGTGTGTGTGTGTGTGCACGTATGGAGGAGAGTGAGTGAGAGAGAGAGAGAGAGAGGGGGATGGACAGGTGGAGAGAGAAAGAGAGGAGAGAGACGAGAGGAGAGAAGAGAGGTGGTAGGTGTAGGGCGGATTTAATTTATAAAACGCAATTGGGGGTTGTCATCCATTTTCATGTTGCCTCAGCATGCCCAAAAATCTTTCCATTGAGTCACCTAAAAAGAAAGGGTCAGCATATTTTAATGGTATTAAGGAGAAACTCTTATACTCTAATGTGGTTTTGCAAACAAAGGCAATGTTGATGCAATGCAGCCATTCAAAATAATATTTGATGTGCTTTAAAATAGAGCACAGATTTAGATTTTTTATTTTAATTAATTTATTTACTTTTAGTGCCTAACGAAAAGACCTGGTATTGCTTCTCAGCCAGACACAGCTATCCGAGATTGCATCAGCCATGTTTAAAGCTCCGATCCTAAGAGGGGAAATAAATCAACATAACCGACTCATCTTGCTCATTCTCTGCTAAACCAACACAGTATAGATAATGTTAATGTATGACTGTCTGTCCATGAATAATAACAAAGCACACAGTGTCGAGTCAAAGGAGCCCCGCTCTTTAACACTCCTGGAGGCCTCTCAGCCATTCCGTTTGTTAGACGGGAGCACTGCTCACAGAAATTATGCCATCCGCGCAAAACAGAGGAGCAAGTCAGAGGCAAAGGCAGTGAAGAATGAGAAGGAGTAGAGTAGAAGAGGAGGAGAAGAGAGAGGCGTGATTGATGTGGTTTGATTCAATTTCCAACGTGTGGAGACATTTGGATGCCCGAGGCTGTGAGTGTCTTCACAGGAACGAGGGAAGAGGAAAAGGAGAGAGGAGAGGAGAGGAGTGAGTGGGGGTTGAGAGGGGTAGACGAGAGGAGAATGGCAGTGTGCTCCAATTTGAGATGTGCCTTTCAACATTAAAGTGTGCTGATGTTCAACTTATACTGTAAATCTCCCCTAAAAGACCCTCTTAATTGGGATGAAAGAGAGAGAGGGAGATGAAAAAGACACCTACCTTCAAACACACTCGCTTTGTTACTCTCTCTCTCTCTCTCTCTCTCTCTCTCTCTCTCTCTCTCTCTCTCTCTCTCTCTCTCTCTCTCTCTCCAGGTGACTTCACAGCACCTTGTTTTGCAGGGAGGTAAATGAGGAGTGTTGGGAGTGGGAGTGGGAGTGGGAGTGGGAGTGGAGCGCGCCCACTGGGCTCCATCTGAGGGGACCAAGAGGCTGCAAAGGAGCCTGTAATGGGAGCCCTAGCTGCCGCCAAGAACGTTTCATAAACATTTGATAAACTGTCTGTGAACCTCTCCTTGTCTCCACACGGCTGCCTTATGGCTGTATCCCAAAGCTATTCAATACTAATGAAAGGTAGTAGGAAAAGGAGCATTTACAAAAGCAACCAGAGCTCTTAGGTTCAAGTGATGCAGCCTCTTATTAGTTTATTATGCTCTCTCCATAAATACATTACACATTTAGAGCTGCAGATTCGGGCGTCAGTTCGTATATCTGTAGGTGGCAATAATATGAACCTCTTCTAACTTTTATCTCTCTCCCTCTTTTTTTCCCTCTTAATCTTCCTCTTCTTCTTCTCTCCATGGCCTGAAGGCAGATCAGCCGCGGCCTGTCACACCGCCGTCACAGGGCGCGACCATGCTGCAACCTCTAATGCCGTTCCTGTCATGACAAGAAAGCGCTCACCTACAGGCACCACACCTCCCACAACTCCACAGACTCATGCACTGCATTGGTAAGATGCAAGAACAAGAAAGGATATGCAGACCAAAGATAAAATAGTCAAAGATCTGAAACTCATATGCACAGCCAGTTTCCAGGTGCCATCTTCAGTAGGCCTAATAAAATAGTCAATTGTACCTTTCTAATCAGGTTTTTATGCTATGCCCTCCCAAGTAAAAAAAAAGTGTACTTAATATATACTTAATAAGTACGTTTTATTGTATTTAAAGTGTACTTCAAAAGTGTGTATTTAAAGAATGTTATTATAGTATACTTAAATGTACTTGAAATATAATTAAGTAGAGCTTAAACACATTTTAAGTTGACTTTTTTGTACTAAAATTAAACTTTGTAGAAGTGTACTTAATATACTAAAAATATATTTAACTTTAAGTACATTATAAGTATACTAACCAAGTCACTTTAAAATGTGTTTAATGTTTACTTTAGCATGCGGATAAGTGCATTTTAAGTACATTAGAAATCTATTTTAACGTCATGAGAAAGTACTTTATAGTATACTGCAGAAGTACATACTTAAGTTGTGTTATTTTGGGACAACTTATAGTATACTTAAATACACTTGAAATATAATTAAGTAGAGCTTAATCACATTTTAAGTTGACTTTTTTGTACTAAAATCAAACTTTGTACAAGTGTACTTAGTATACTAAAAACATACTTAACTTTAAGTACATTATAAGTATACTAACCAAATCACTTTAAAATGTGTTTAATGTGAACTTTAGCATGTGGATAAGTGCATTTTAAGTACATTAGAAATCTATTTTAACGTCATGAGAAAGTACTTTATAGTATACTGCAGAAGTACATACTTAAGTTGTGTTATTTTGGGACAACTTATAGTATACTTAAATACACTTGAAATATAATTAAGTAGAGCTTAATCACATTTTAAGTTGACTTTTTTGTACTAAAATCAAACTTTGTACAAGTGTACTTAATATACTAAAAACATACTTACTTTAAGTACATTTCAAATATATTCACAAAAATCGCTTTAAGTACATTTTAAGTGTATTGACTCTAAATGTATTTTAAGTATACTACAAGTAGATTTTACTTTAAGCATATTTTTATTTTAAGTACACTTTAAATATATTTCAAAAGTATATGAAAAAAAACATTAATGTAATCTCCAGTTACTCATTTCCATTGTACATTGTCTTGTTCACAACCATCAGCCATTCACATGAACCTTCCTTTCACCTTCACTTCAGACAACAACCACTGCCTCAACCAGGATTCGAACCCACAATTCACTGAACCACAGACCTGCACTCTAACCACTAGACCACAACTACCTGTTCTTTGACAGGCACAATTACGTTCTTGAAGTAATAGTCTTGAGTAGTACACTTTAAGTATACTTTTATATACTTAATTATAATACTTAGAAATCATTGGTGGTGGTATGCTTTTATCGAATTAAAGACACTTTTACATGTTTAATTTGTGCACCAAAAAGTACACTTAAAGTGCACTTAATACACTAATAACACAACTTAAGTACTGACTTCAGTATTGTGCTTAAAAGTTTAATAGGTAAGGCCTTACATGCCTTTTTAAGATCTGTTTGTGCTCTTCAATATGGTGTTTTTACCATGAAAATACATTAACAAAATGGAAGGTGGAAGGTTATGTTACAAAGCATAATGAATGTTACAAAGCATAATGAATAAGCCTAGGTTAAAATACACTAAAATGATGGTTTAAAAAAGTACCCAGGTGAAAAAAGTGTACTTAATATACTTAATAAGTATGTATTTTTGTATTTAAAATATACTTCAAAAGTGTGTATTTAAAGAATGGTATTTTGGGACAACTTATAGTATACTTAAATACACTTGAAATATAATTAATTAGAGCTTTAACACATTTTAAGTTGACTTTTTGGTACTAAAAATCAAACTTTGTACAAGTGTACTTAATATACTAAAATCATACTTAACTTTAAGTACGTTTCAAATATTCTTTCTAATACCAAACTTTAGCACATTACTTTTAAAATACAAATACACTTAAAATACACTTAAAATATACTACACTAACAGTATGTTTTCAAATACAACACTTAAGCACATTACTTTAAAAATACAAATACACTTAAAATACACTTGAAGTGGTTCAAGACAACAAGAAAAATAACATAACATCTTTATAAGTGAGTACATTTCATTAAAGACAATTAATATTAGTGTCAAAAAGGCAATATAGTAAGTATGCAAAAAAATATGCATATTTGTAAAGGTCGTAAAATGAAGTTTAGGTATATATAACTGATAATGTATATTTTCTAACACTATGTTTGAGTACATTTTTTAAGAACAAAGTTTAATACATTAAACTAGCAGTACATTTTCTAATACCATACATTACTATAATGGTGTACTGTGTATGATTTTTTTGTAGTTTATTTCCAAAATTCATGCTGGAAAAAGGGGAGTCATTCATCATCATCATAAATTGAGGTTCTTGTCCATGTTCCAGATATAGACATTGCTAGGAAAATGACTGTACTTTGGCCAGTAATTAGTTTATTATTTTGTAAATATAGTTACAATACATTTAAATACACAAACACTAATAGTGTATTTTCTAAAAAACAATCTTTAGCACATTACTTTAAAATACAAATGTACTTAAAATACATTTAAATACAATACACTAATACTCTATTTTATAACACTACACTTTAACACATTACTTTTAAATATAAATGTACTTAAAATAGACCTTTAAATAGAATATACTCATAGTATATTTAACAATACCACACTTAAGCACATTACTTTAAAAATACAAATGTATTTACAATACATTTAAATACAATACACTAATAGTGTATTTTTTAATAAAACACTTTAGCACATTACTTTTAAAATACAAATGTACTTAAAATAGACTTTAAATAGAATATACTAATAGTATATTTAAAAATGCCACACTTTAGCACATTACTTTAAAAATACAAATGTATTTACAATACATTTTTTATAAATACAAATACAACTAATAAGTGTAATTTTATTAATACTAACACTTTTAACATCCTACTTTTAAAATACCAAAATGTACTTTTAACAATGAGACCTTAAAATATGAATATACTAAAAGTATATTTAAAGCAGTACCACACTTAAGCACATTACTTTAAAAATAAATAATGTAACTTACAAGCTACATTTAAATACAATACACTAAGTAGTGTATTTATAAAATAGCATGCATACTACATTTAGTAACATAACTTTATAAAATACAAAGAATACTTTAAAATACACTTAAAATATAAACACTAATATGTAATACTTTCTATAATGCTACTGAACCTTTAGCACATTACTTTTGAAAAATACAAATGTACTTAAAATACATTTAAATAGAATCTACTAAATATAGTATATTTAACAATACACACACTTTAAGCACATTTACTTTCAAAATACAAAATGTATTTTACAATACATTTAAATACAATAACCTATCTTAGTGTATTTGATTAATACTACAACGTATAACACATTACAATTTTAAAATAACAAATGTACTTTAAATAGACTTTAAAATTGCAATATACTACTCTAGTATAATTAAACAATACCCACAACACTTAAGCTCTAAGCCCTTATTTTAAAATACAAAATGTACTTACAAATATATTTAAATACAACTAACAAATAATAGTGTATTTCTAAACACTACACTTGAAGTACATGAACTTTTAAAATACAAATTGTACTAACAATACATTTGAAATACAATACACTACTCGTGTATTTTAATAATACTAAGGGGACTACACTTAAGTACATAACTTTTAAATATACAAAATATGCTTAAAATACACTTAAAACTATAATTAAACACTAACAGTATACTGTCGTTCGTAAGTGTGCGTGAGTACACTTTAGCACATTACGTTTAAATGTGTACCAAATGTACTTAAATTACGACTTAAAATACAATTATACTAATACGGATATTTGACAATACCTAACAGGCTTTACGCACATTACTTTTTAGAAAATGCAAATGTAGCTTACAGATAGGGCATTTAAATACAATACATTAATAGTGTACTTTATAATACTACACTTCAAGTACATAACTTTAAAATGCAAAGTGATACTATGGATAAACTACACTGGTGAAAGTATAATACACTAATAGTATACCTTTATAATGCTACACTTTAGCACATTACTTTTAAAATACAAATATACTTGAAATACATTTAAAGGATAATACCCCTAATAAGTATAATTTTGACAATACTAACACTTAGCTCATTACTTTTACCAAATACAAATATACTTTAAAATACATTTAAAGATACAATACACTAACAGTATATCTTTTATAAAACCTATATTTAAGTACATAACTTTAAGTTAATACAAATTATTTTTAAAATATATTTAAACATACACTTTAAATATAAGTATATTTTTACATACCACTAAAACAAAAAACGGGGGGGGGGGGGGGTGGAGGGGAGGAGGGGGGAGGGGGGGGGGGGGGCTTAAGTACTGTACTTACTTAGATAATAGCAGTGTAACTTCAAAGCTATACTTTCAGAAAATTAAATATATTTAAAGTACACTTAAGTACACATTTTTTTGACCTGGGCTGTTATGTAGGTTTTTACTGTTATGTATTTCTATTGTGTGCGTGTGCGTGTGTGTGCGTGCGTGTGTTTGTGCTTGTGTGCTCATGTGTGTGTGTGTGTGTGTGCACATGCATGCATATGTGTGATGCTATTGTGTGTGTGTGTGTGTGTGTGTGTGTGCTTGTGTTTTTGTGTGCTTGTGTGCTTGTGTGCGTGCGTGCGTGCGTGTGTGCGTGCATGTGTGCATTTGCACATGCATATGTGTATGTGTGATGCTAGTGTGTGTGTGTGTGTGTGTGTGTGTGTGGTGTGTGTGTGTGTGGGGTGTGTGTGTGTGTGTGTGTGTGTGTGTGTGTGTGTGTGTACAGCACATGATGTGAAGAGTGGTCATGTGTGATGAGGGTCACTACCTCTGACCTTTCTCCTCTGAGACACTCCACCAATCAGGATGGTGACTGAGAACTGCAATGGCTCTTTGATGGGACACACATGCACACACAATATGCACAATGGGGGGTATGTTGTGGGCAAGTGTGCAAACACACACACAGAACAACACACACACACCACACACCACACACACACGCAACGCACGCACGACACACACACACCACACACACACCACACACCACACACACACACACACACCACGACACACACACACAAGACACAACACACACAAATGCTACCCAAGCTACCCGCAGAAGAGGAAACCTTCCTCTGGGCCACTGGAAGAGGCGCACAGTAATCACTGCTTCTCTCTGCTGGAAAATTACCTGAGCTGATTTCTGCTCCAATCTTGTCGCCCTCTGTCTCTGGAGGGAGGAGGGCGGGGGAATTTCCCCCACAC
>NW_026945083.1:0-2500 GCF_034702125.1 Engraulis encrasicolus | reverse complement strand
GAATGGATGAAAATGAAATGAAAGCAATAAGTGAAGCAATGAATCACAGTGGTGTGTGTGCGTGTGCGTGTGCGCGTGAGCGTGAGCGTGAGCGTGAGTGATGCCTGCGTGCGAGCGTGAGAGAGAGAGACTTTGAGAGTGTGTGTCTGACTGTGTTTGTGAGATACAAAAACACTGTGAACAATGCAGTCATGTTTGAAATCCCTCAACATATTGTGACTGCCTATGTGCATCGTACATACAGCATTTTTCCTAAATTGCAACCTTTCAGTTCCAATCACATTTCCCGGACAACATAGCAAGACTTCATGCTTTATGTAGGATGAGCCAATGCTTTTGTCTGTGATGTTCAAAAGCGATAACCATGTTTGACATTGCTCGTCACAACAGTGTGTGTGTGGCACTTTTTTTTTTGCATCCCAGTTATGTGGTTCAACCGGTTGGGCGGTATTTGGCGGTAGTCTTCTTTGGCGAACTGGGTCATTATAAAAGGCCACATAAGATGTCAACTGTGACCTAAGGAGTGTGCTTTTATCTCCCCAAGGTCACGCCCAGCGTCCTGCGATGACACAGCCCAAATGCAGCCGCCTTTTCAGGCCACTCCTCGTTGTCACCCCCACCCCTTGGTCTGTTTTTATAAGTAAAGAGGAGCACCCACAAAAGCCTCATCAGAGAAGTGCAAACTCACTGGCCCTGATCATACTTTCAGACACACAGACATATGCACACGCACAGACACGCACACGCACAGACACGCACAGACACAACACAAAACCACAGACACACACAACACACACACACAGACACACACACATAGACACACACACATAGACCCCAACACTAGACACACACACAGACACACAGACAGACAGACACACAGACACACACACACAAACACAGACACACACACAGACACACACACAGACACACACACACACACACACACACACACACACACACACACACACACACACACACACACACACACACGTGTGTGCGCACACCATAAGCCCACATGCACTCACACTAAATATGGTAGCAGTCCTGCACGTCTGTTCACATACATCATCAGTGCACACATGAACACACCCTACCAAATGTAAGCACGCCTGTGCATACAGAATGTATCATAAGCACGCACGCACGCACGCGCACAGGCACAGCGCTTATTATTGTAGGCGGCTCCATCATGTTCAATTTGACTTTTATTCTTCCAATTGTTAAATATTTATATGGTGTGCGTGCGTGTTGCTGAGGGCCCAGTGCTGTGCTCTGTTGAGTGGGTGGAGTGGGATGACTTCCCCAAGGCCAAGGGAGAGAGCGGAGGCCGCAGACTGATCAGCCGTTTCCACACAATTGGGCTAAATTAGATGATTCCTGCTTGGAAGAGGTTACGCTCACTCTGGAGAAAGCAGGCATACAAAGACATGCAGGCATACAAAGACAGCCATACTGGGCACTGCACACAGCTTACCAGCATAGACACCGTGCACGCACACACACACACACACACACACACACACACACACACACACACACACACACAACACCCACACACCCACCCACACAAAACCAGATTCTTAGATACGCACGCACGCACACACACACACACACACACTCACAAACCCGACACACACAGAAAACACAAAAGACAGATTCTTAAAACACCACACACACCCCAACACACACAAAACACACACACACACACCACACCCCACACACACAAACACACCACACACACACACACACCTCCCACACAGACACACACAGGGCACAAAACACACAGATTCTTAAATACACACACACACACAGATTCTATACACACACACACAGATTCTATACACACACACACAGATTCTATACACACACACACAGATTCTATACACACACACACACACACACACACACACACACCACCACACACACACACACACACACACACACACACACACACACACACACACACACACACACACACACACACACACACACACACAGACAGACATGTATGCTCAATAACTTGAATTGGATATATCGGACCGAGGAAACATTTAACCCAAACGAGTTGACCCCATTTTGACTTACTGACCTCTCTCTAGTCCCTGGCAGGCACACAGACACACACAAAATAAGCCCACATACACTCATCCGAAAAGCCTATGCACACAGGCGGAATGATTGTGATGCGGCCGTATGCGAACACAGGCACAGGCACACGCTGTCTTTCCCCATGACGCACGCACACGCTCCTCATCTTTTCTCTTGTTCCATTCTTCATGTCCCTTTTTACCTTTTCCACCCCTTCAACGCTTATTATTGTAGGCGGCTCCATCATGTTCAATTTGACTTTTATTCTTCCAATTGTTAAATATTTATATGGTGTGCGTGCGTGTTGCTGAGGGCCCAGTGCTGTGCTCTGTTGAGTGGGTGGAGTGGGATGACTTCCCCAAGGCCAAGGAAACGAGCCAGACGAAACCGCCCACCCAAAACCCCAAAAAGA
>NW_026945082.1:0-7346 GCF_034702125.1 Engraulis encrasicolus | reverse complement strand
TCTTCTGGTTCTAAGGATGTGTGGGTTGTGGTGTGTGGGGTTTTAATTTGGTGTGGTGTGTTGTGTGTTGGTGTGTGGTGGTGTTTGTGTGTGTGTGGGGGGGTGTTGGTGTGTGTGTGTGTTTGTGTTTTTGTCTCCTGTGTGGTTGGGGGTTGTGTGTGTTGTGTGGTGTGTTGTGTGTTGTGTTGTGTGTGTTTTGGGTTGGGGTGTGTGTGGTGTGTGTGTGTTTGTGTTGGTGGTTGGGTGTGTGGGGTTGTGTGTGGGGTTGTGTGTGTGTCCCTTTGTACTCAAATCCCTTCAGCTGTGCTTCCCATAACTCTACAATTCACTCCCTTTTTGGGCCTGAAACCTTTGTGCTTCTGTATCATACGGTTGGTGAAAATCCGTCCTGGCGAATAGCCGCGTTGACTCCGTCAATCAGTCGCAAAAGCCATGAGGAATCCCTCCGTGATGATGGGAATGGTCCGATCTTACCTTCTTTAAATTAAATTGAAGTTAAAACTAAAATTAAAAACCCCATTTGTGCTTTATTACAGCTGTACGTTAATTTTCACAAAAGCATACAAATACAAAACAAATGTGAAATATTGCCTTAAACCCAAACATAACGGACCCCGGGTGAGTTCACGCCCACTCTCAACTGTTTTCTGATTGGCTAAACACGAGAAACCAGCTCGGGCTTTTGTCGACATGTCGGGCCAAACATTTTTTTGGGGGAGTAAGAGGAGGGGTCCCAGGCTAACTTTTTTCCTTTTTTTCCTAACATCGAATACCCAAACTTAAAAAAATTTTACTCATCATCAGCATGCACATACATGATAAAATAGTTTAAATAACTTTTTTTTTTCAAAGCAAACCGACCCAATCTCTCACCGAATTGCTTGACCCTTCAACCTAATAAAAACACTTTTACGTTTAACCCTGCCAAAATTTTTTTTACACCACGAAAATTTATTCTTGTTGGCTAAACCACTCTCACTACAAAGGTTCAAATTTTAATTTTTTATTTTCCCGCCAAAACTTTAGATCTAATCCCCTATAAGAACATAATATAAAGGGGCACTGTGTGAGATTTTTAGTTTTTATTTCCAAATTCAGCTGCCCATTTAGTAATGTTTCCTTTTTCTGAAATTCTTATCCCACCGCAAAGACTGTTCGACCCCCTTCCAAACAAAAATACCCTAAAACCTCACAAATTACCCCACACACAAAACCACACCCACACCAACACACACACAACCACACACACACACACACACAACCACACACACACACACCTCACACACACCAAAACACACACACCACACAAAAACCCCACACACACACCACCACCACACACACACACACACACAATGCTGGGGGCCCTTTTTCGGCATAATGGCCATAATATTAACTCATCCGCTTTGATTAAAGAGGCACACAACAAACACCCCAACCCACCACACACACACACCACACACACACCACAACACACACACACACCCACACACACACACACCACACACACACACACCCACACCACACCACCACACACACACCACACACAAACAACACAACAAAAAATTCCCCAAGCCTCAATTAATTCCCCAAAAACACTGGTGTGAAAAGGGGTTTAAAAATCCTTTAGGGACCAAAAATTCGATTTTTACAAAACCTTTAAAACTCTCATTTTTTAAACAAAGCAAAGAAAAACAAAAACAAACCAAAAACCCCCAGTTTTCCCCCTTTCGCCTCCACCAAACCCTCCTCCCACCCCCCCCCACAACACCCCAACCCAAATTTAAAAAAAATCCCATCATTCACCAATTTGTAATAGCAACTCCACCTTTACCCACACCCCCCACCCCTTAAAAAATCCACGGGGTCTGTTGTCCCCTCCCCAAGATTTTTTATTTTTTCGGGTTCGCCCAAAGGGCCCAAATTGGGGGAGGCCACTAAAAATTAAGAGGCAACTTCCCTTTCCCTTAAAACCCCGAACGGACCATGACAAAATGCAGTGTGAGAAAGGACTGCAACCATTTGCCCACCCCTGTAAACAAAGAAAGAGTCCCCCCAGTCTTTTGCAAAAAATAACAATGGTCCACGTCCCCTCCCCCCCACAAACCGGCATTCCCCCCCACCGCTGGATTCGGTGCGCTTTTCCTATTGGGTGGCTATGGCCCATAATAAGCGCACGAAAATCAGCAGCCTTTTCTCCACTGGGGGTATACAAACCCTCCAGCTTTTCCCTTTGAAAGAAAAAACTGCCCAAACAGCTCCCACCACCTCCATGCCCCCCCTTCCCAATATAGCTGGTCCCTATTTTCACGCGGGGTCGTAGAGATTTTTTCTTGCCAAAATCCGTAAGAGTTTGGCTCCAGTGCCTCCTGCCACACCGGGCCCCTCCACTCCCCAGCATTTTCGCTTTGGGGGGCATTGTTTACTTCACGGGGGGAAACGATAGATTCCCCCCCCACACTTTTCGGCGCACTCCCAACGCCCCCCTGCAACCCCCCCGGCAGTGCTTCTGGACCCCTCCTCAAGCTTTGTGGGGCCGCCCGCCCGGGAAACTGCTTGCCCATCAGGCTTTCGGCAGACCTCCACCCGGGCCGTCCTCGAGGGGCCAAACGGTTTTCCAGCCTTCACAAAGTCCCCCTTGTAGCTCCATAGGGGACAGCAACCTTGCCCCGCACTGATTGTGGAAAAAAGGTTCGCCCAAACCCACCCCTTTTGGGTTTCAAAAAGATTCTCTTCGATCTTGAAAGTCCTGCCATGCA
Organism: Engraulis encrasicolus; assembly: GCF_034702125.1. Classification (NCBI taxonomy): domain Eukaryota; kingdom Metazoa; phylum Chordata; class Actinopteri; order Clupeiformes; family Engraulidae; genus Engraulis; species Engraulis encrasicolus. The sequence continues at coordinate 4,590 of NW_026945082.1, read as the reverse complement.
AAAAACTGGACCAATTTTGGGTCAGTCGTGAGAGATCCCGCGCGCCGCACCAAAACCCGCCGCCCATGTAAAAAGAGAGAGGGGAAGTGGTGTGTGTCGTGTGTGTTCTTGGGTGTGTGGTTCCCCATAATGATATGTAACACACACTACACAACACAGACACGACACACCACACCACACAAAAACACAACACCACACACACACCCCCCACACACACACCACACAACACACACACACACAAAACCACACACACACACACAACACACACACACCACCAACACACACTCTCCCCCTCTCTCCCTCTCCTCCGCTATTGTGACAAAATTTCCCACTCCCTTTGACAGGGGTGACACATGTTCGGTTTTTGTGCTTGTTGTCATGGTGACAGGTTTGTGTGTGGTGATGTGTCTAGGTGTGGTGTGTGTGGTGTGTGGGGGGTGGGGTGTGTGTGTGTGTGTTTGTGTGTGTGTGGTGGGTGTGTGGGTGTTGGTGTTTGTGTGTTGGTGTGGTTGTGTTTGTGTGTGTGTGTGTGTGTGTGTTTGGGTGTGGGCGTTGTGTGGGGTGTTATGGTGACGGTTCGCAGGCTGGGCTTGACAGGGAGGTGGAGAGGATTTTGGGTTGGTTGGGTGTGTTTTTTTTGTGTCCCTCTCGTTGTGGTGGGGGTGTGTGTGTGGGGTTTGGTGTTTTGGTGTGTGTGTGTGTGTTTGGGTGTGTGGTTGTTTGTGTTGTGTGTGTGTGTGTGTGGTGTGTGTGGGTTGTGTGTGTGGTGTGTGTGTCCAGTGGGCTGTATTTGTGTGGTGGTGGGGGGGGGGGNGGGGGGGGGGGGGGGGGGGGGGGGGGGCAAAGAAAAAGAGGGGGACGGTCACTTTAGAAAAACCCGACGCAAATCGGGTAAAAAAAACACACACCCCCAACGCACGCACACACCCCCAAACACCACCACACATACACACCACCACACCACACACCACACAAAACACGAATCGATTCCCCACGGCCGTAACTATTTTTTGTTTAAAAACCCACTGCAAACACACCACACCCACACCCACACCACACACCCACACACACACACAAACACCCCACCCACCACACACACCACACCAACACACACACACACCACACCCACAAAAGACACACACACCAATACCATACAACAACCACCACAAAACCCCCAACCTCACATCATATGTGTGGGTGCAAAAGAATGTATTTCATTATAAAAATTAAAATAAAAAGAAAAATTTTTCAATTATGGGGGGTAAAAAAAGTGATGGGGGAATGAGGCCTTTTAGTCTAAAGTTTGAGTGCGTGTGCGGTGGTGTGCCGCCTTGCGTGTTTTGCCTGCGTCCGGGTCCTGCATTTGAGCCTTCTTTGAAAGGGATTAAAGGAACGGGTCGGGCAAAAAGACGTCTTGGTTTCCTTTGCTGAAAACCAAAAAAATTTCCTGTGGCCCTTCCTACGCCTTTTTTTATTTTGAAAGGAAACCCAAAACTCACATAACTCAAAGTCACAAAACACACCACACACACACACACACACACCCCCCACACAAAACACCCCCACACACACACCCACCACCCACCGACCCGCACGCACCCGCACGAAACCACGCACCCCCCAGCCCCCCCCGGAGCACCACCACACACACCACACCCACACACACACACACACACACACACACAATAATGACAGAGTCACACACACAAAACCACACACACACCCACAACACACCACAACCCACACACCCCCCACACACCCACACACAAAACCCAAAACCCCCCAACACACACCACAAAAAACCCTTCTCGATCAAGACGCTACCCCCCTCGCAAAAGAAACCGAAAAAAAACGGAGACCAAAAACCCCCACACATTAAATGAAAAATGTCATCGTCCTAAATTTTGGGGTCTCGTTTGTGATCGGGGGACTTTCTTAGTTGGAAAATGACACATTTTTTGGCAGATGGTGTTTGTGCGTCTGCCACTTCCTGCAAATGGGTCAAAGACGTGTCATTCAGTGTAACGGATGCCTTCTGCTGACTGTAACTATAAAAACCTGACTCTTTTTTATTTATTTATTGTTACAGGGAATTTCATGAAAGCCTCGGCTGTCATCCATTCACTTGAAACAATTTAAAAATCATGTTTTTTTGCAGTTACAGTCGGCGGTAGGTATCCGTAACACTGAATGACAAAGACATCTTTGACCCACATGCACCTCTGTGAAATCTATCAACCACCATAAACTGAGCATTTATGCCTGACTCCAAATAGTTTTTTCGTCTTTTTTAGCAGCCATATGTGCACAGCCATCCACATAGATGTGTTCTGACATCATATCAGCTGATTGCCCATATACACATACATTTAGAGCAGTGATTCTCAAAGTGTGGTCCGGGGACCACTGTGCCCGACAGAGCTCGGGTGGCCGCAGGATTTCTACTTTTCCAAACAAGCTATCAAAGGCTAAAATTTGTAACATTATTACAAAGCCAAACATGTCTGAATTTCATATTTTCACCACAACAATAAAATTTTAAAATGGGAATAAAAAGTAAGTGATCTGCATCAAAATTAATAGTGTCAAAATAGTACCCATCAACTTTGAATTTAGTTGACAGCTGGTCCCTGAACATATTTGGGGAGACAAAGTGGTCCTCGGTCTGAAAAAGTTTGAGAAACACTGATTTAGACGAAGGATGTCTTGCGCTTCAGGCCGTGGTGCTCACAGTCCAGACAGTAGAATGAAGACAGACTGGGTTACTTCTCAGTGACTAGACCCAGAGATGACCGGAGCACACAACATACTATTCAAGGTTTTTTATTTTTTGGTGCACAAAGTGACTGACGTTTCGACGCACCTGCGTCTTCTTCAGGAAGCTGCGTCTTTGCAGGTGCGTCGAAAGGTCAGTCACTTTGTGCACCAAAAAATAAGAAACCTTGAATAGTGTTGTGTGCTGCGGTCATCTCTGGGTCTAGTCACTGAGAAGTAACCCAGTCTTTCTTTTATACGCATACATTTGTTTACAGTGTGTGTGGGTGTGTTTTGCTGCATTGTGGGCTGGTACATTTTTCAGCACATGTTTTCTGGCATACCAAATATGCAACTTTTTTTTGTGTAAAGTATACTGTAGGTGTTGCTTTGTAGCAAGCATATGTTTGTGTGTGTGTGTGTGTGTGTTTCTTGAAACGTTTTTTCAGCGTGTGTTTTCTGACATGTTTATGTATAAGATGTGGGGGAATTTGATTGAAATGGGGGGGAAATTGAAAAAGAAAAGAGAGAGAGAGAATAAGAGAGAGAGAAAAGAGAGAGAGAGAAGGGAGAAAGACAGAAAGAAAAGAAAGAAAGAAATTCACTTTCCCTTTTCATTACTGTACTCAACATTGTCCTCTACGTTTGGGTGCAGTTACACTGCTCATATTGAGAGAGAGAGAGCGAGAGAGTGAAGAGGGGTTCACTTTATATTCCACTTGTAGGCAACATTGTCTCCGTCTTTTATGTAGGTACTGTGAAATATTGCCCTCCGTCTTTTATTGCAGGTACTGTGTATATTGTCTTCGTCTTTTATGTAGGTACTGTGTATATTGTCTTTAAACTTTTGTTCTAGTTGATGTAGCTGTTCAGTTTTTTTTCTGCATGCGTGCATGTCGGTTCCGGCGAGCGTGCGTGTGCCTTTGTGTTTTGCATGCACGTGTGTGAAATGTGTGTTTTATGTGTGTGTGTGTGTGTTTGTGTGTGGGGTGGTGAAAATAGTTTTGTTTTATGAAATATTAAAGTACTATGATATGTGCACTTACTGTGTAGAAGTGCCAACGTTTTGAAAGTTCATTTGGGAATTGTTGTAAGTATATAAAACAGTGGATGGTCTACTGTAGTGTGTATGTATGAGAGAGGGAGAACAAAAGAGAGAGAAAGGGAAAAGGGGAGAGAGAGAGAGAGAGAAGAGAGAGAAGAGAGAGGAGAGAGAGAGAGAGAGAAAAGAGAGGGGGTTTGGGGGGGAAAAAAAAAAAAAAAAAGAAGGAATAAAAAGAAAGCAATTTTATTGTCTCTTCATTTCTGTTCTCAACATTGTCTCCATCTTTTTTTACAGGCATACCGATATACTGGAGAAAAGAAGAAAGAGGAGAGAGAGAGAAAAGGGGAGAGAGAGAGAGGGGGGGGGGGAGAGAGAGAGAGGGGGGAGAGAAAAGAGAGGGGAGAGAGAGAGAAGAGAGAAAAGAGAGGAGAGAGAGAAACTGGATTCATTTTTAATTCACTTGTATTCAAAATTGTCTCCGTCTTTTATGCATTTCTGTGTATATTTTCTCCGTCTTTAATGCAGGTACTGTGTATATTGTTTTCCATCTTTTGGGCAGCGTATTGTTTTTCTCTAGTTGATGTAGCTGTTCTTGTGGTAAGTGGTGTTGTCATTGTTTTTTTCTGTGCATGCATGCCCGCGTGTCTGTGTGTGTGTGTTTGTGTGCGTGCGGGACCTGCCTTCATGCGCGTTTGTGTGTGCATTTCGCGTGTGTGTGCATTCGCGTGTGTGTGCATTTTTGTGTGTTGTTGTGTGTGTGTGTTTGGGGGTGTTGTGTTGGTTTTTGGTGG
>NW_026945081.1:0-7330 GCF_034702125.1 Engraulis encrasicolus | reverse complement strand
GGTTTCGGTACCCAATAATAATCCTTCGGAAAACAATAGGGCTTCGCACCGAAGAGGGCGAAGGGCCACCGCGTGGCCCTTGCACTTCGGTGCTCGGGCCCTAAATATACACTATTGTCAAAATGTATGTTATGGCTGTCACACCAAAGGACTACAAAACTAATACATCTTGTGGTAGCAAAACGTAATTGGTTGACTGATGAACTCTGAGAGAAAAACTTAAAATCCACCCTTGCCATTGGCTTCTTAAGGGTCTAAAGTCACAATTTATGTACCACTGGAGCTTCAACAATAGATCATTATCCACAGAGTTACCCAAAAGTCACACCACACAAACCACAGGACATTGTTTTCTGTGACAAAGTTTCCACAGCGTCATATGGTCCTCAGAAGAGACAGGACACCACAGGACAAATGATGAACATTTGACCTCAAAATGAAGTATACCTTATTTAAGCTCTGGATTTATTACACATTACTTTTTTCACAACAAACGACACTAGTTTTAATGAATTTGAAACATTGACAATTTTTGAAAGCATTATTATTTACCTAATTTTAAAGAGCCCTGTGACTGCAAAATTTGAACGCGTCACGTCAAAACTAACCCAGATGGCAGTTCATTTGAAGTTATCTGATAATTTAATTGGCTTGCCTTTTCTCTCTGCCTTCCTTCTCTCTCCTCTCTCTGCCTTCTTCTCTCCTCTCTCTATCTCTCTTTCTCTTTCTCTCTGCCCTCTTAAACCGCACCGTGAGCATCTTCAGGTCTGTTGAAAAATGAAGAGACCCTTTACATTACTGTTTGTGTCGGTACGGCTATTAGCGCCTTGCGAATAGCCTCGGGGCGGAGAGAGAGGCGGTCTTAAAGAAGAGGGCCTGTAGTTCATCATTCCCGCTGTCATGTTTAATATGGCCCCTTGCTATCACCGAGGCCCGTGCTAGCTGAATTACATTCTCACACGCTAACATCAGGAAGCCACTGACCTCTCTCACACTTATGAAAGCTTTGGTGTCCCGTTTAAAACACAAGCGTAATTTAATTGTTGTGAGCTGATTAAAATTCAGCATGAAATGAGCGCGTGCATCTTGTCACACACGGAGCAGGCAACAGGTGATAGGCAGGAGCAAATGCCAATGACTGTCCACAGAAGAAACATCATGTCAAGTCTAGACATTATGTGTTACGTTAAATAAGGCAGGATTTCCCCCTGTCACTTTGTCTTGAAGTTAGTTTTTTCTAATGAGCCATTGTTTTTTTTTCTAGCAAACATTTTTATGTCAGGGAAGGCTGCTGCATTGAAGGAAGTCTGAAAAATGAATAACTAATCCATAGGATTAATATTTGCATGCTGGTGGCCTCATAAGTATTCTTTTTTGCTGCTTGCGGTGTGTCAAGTATCTTTTATGAAGCAACATCTTAAAATAAGAAGCGATCAGAGGATGGGAACCTGGCTAGCCAACACTAGAACAACATATCTATGTGTGCTGTGTGTGGTGTGTGTGTGTGGTGTCGGGTGTGTGTGTGTGGGTGTGTGGTGTGGTGCTGTGTGTGTGTGTGTGTGTGTGATGTGGTGTGCGGTAGTGGGTGTGCGTTTGCGGGCATGCGTGCGATTGTGTGTATGTGTTTGCCAAAGTGTATGACTGTGTGTTTGGTGCCCCCCTGCAGATCACTCACAACAAACCACTGCAGTAGTGGACGTACAACACACGGACACACACATAGGGTCATTGTAATATGTTGACCCAACCCCCTCTGTGGGAACAGTTAGCAATGTAATGATGATCAAGGCTTGAGAGTTGAACTTACAAAATAAAATGTACATACAGGCGCACAATAGATAATTGTTGACAAAAGAAAACAAAACTAAAGCACACAGTGAAAGGCACATCCCATTATTATTTAACCCCTTAACATTCCTGGCGATTTGCCTGAAAAACGCCTGAAAAGGCGTACCCAAATTGAAATTGTAACTGTACCTCAGCCCTTTGTGCTATGGACAAAATAAGACCACTTTTGTAAAGCAGACATTCTCTAGTTTCTTTACATATAGTCAGATCCACTTGTAAATGACTTCTGGTGAAATCTGTTAGATTTTTTAGGGGTTTAAGTAATTATTGTAACTAACTTTGGATAATTTTTGACCCCTCGCCTAGAATAAATAAAATGTACATCTATGAAACATACCCTTTACTGTGAGGTAAGGGGTTACAGAATTTCATAACAAAATCTTCCAAGGTGGGCCTCTCTACACCAATTTTAAATAAAAAATGTGGGTATGCCTATGGAGTTTTTGCAAGGTACCATTTTGGAGTCTCCAAAATGGGCCCCACAACTTTTAGGAGACGTACAGGTATGTTGATGAAAAAAATGCAAATATTTTTACTTGTAAATGCAACCCCCCATCACAGATACAAAAATTTAACATATCTTTGGAAGGTTACACATTTAGAGGATTAGAATTGTTCTGTTAGAATACTCTCAAAAACCCTGGATTTTCTGAAAAATCCCCTGAATAAAAAGGCCAAAAGAAGAAAGAAGGGGAAAATACATTCGTAATATCGAAAATTTTTGTAATATAGATATTTACCACAATTCTGTTCATGATTGTAAGTGAGTTTTATATGCATATAGTCCACACAACAGGCTGACAGAAGTGTGTGTGTGTGTGTGTCGTGTTGTGTGTGTGTGATGGGTGGGGGGGTGGGTGGTCGGTGGTCGGGGGGCGCAGAATTTCGGTGGGGGGGTGGGGTGGGTTGCAAATCTGTGTATTTACTCTCAACTCTGATTACGCACTGCCAACAGCACGCAAAACGCGCTGCAAGCCCCCCCACGCGCGACACACACACCCACACACACACACACACACCACACACAAACCACACACACACACAGCACACACCACACACACACACAAAACACACACAGCACAGCCACACACAACACACCACTTATCTATGCACCTTCCCCACACATAGTTTTTTCCCTTCCTGATTACTCACTGTTGGGATAGAAAATCCTCCTGTCCTCCTCATCCTCATCCTCATCCTACATCCTTCCTCCCTTCCTCTCCTCACTCATCTCCTCTCCTCTCCTCTCCCTCTCTGAAGGAGCACAAAACAGTCACTAGAGGCACAGTCTCCAAGTTTGAAAAACAACAGTTATTTGAGTGACCTGAATGTATACGCTTGGGGCAAAAAAAAAGGGGGGAAATACATACAATCTTCAATGTTTGTAACTTTAGGATATACACATTTACCCTGTCATTATTGTAAGTGACTTTTATATATGCATACAGTCAATGACAAAGCTACAGGTGGTGTGTGTGAGTGTGGTGTGTGTGTGTGTGTGTGTGTGTGTGTGTGTGTTTGTGTGTGTGTGGAGTTGGGTGTGGTGTGTGTGTGGTTGTGGGTGTGTGTGTGTGTGTGTGTGTGTGTGTGTGTGTGTGTGTGGATGTGTGTATAATCTGAATCGAGAGTAAATATACAGATCTCCTCTGTCTGTCTCTCTCCTCTCTCTTTCTCTCACACTCACACCATTCAGCCGGTCCAACTAACCTCACGACACCAACCACACACACACACACAACACACACACACACACACACCACACACACACACACACACAACACACCACACACACACAACACACATCACATACACACACAACACAAACACACACACAACACACACACAGCCACTCACAACACACACAAACAAGAAGCCCAACGGTCTATGCGCCTTTCTTCTACACATTGAAATTAGTCCTTGATTGCTCACTACTGGAATAGAAATCCTCCTCTCAATCCTACTCCTCCGCCTCCCCCCCTCATCCTCTCTCATCCTCATCCTCTCGCATCCTCTCATCTCACAGCGAGCCACAAATACATACTATGGACTTACTTCAGTAACTGCCTACGTGGAAAGTTTACAGCGGTGTTTCATTTCCCTAGCGTCTTAGTTTCCCTAGCGCATACGTGCACAAATTAGTCACAGCAAGGGCTGTGTTACAGGTATGCTCTCGACGCAACACTAGACATGTTCTTCATACTACTTCTCAATCCTCTGTTATTTTCCTGTCACGGAGCTGGGGTCAACTATATCTCACTTCCTTACACTTCTCTCTTTCTCTCACCCACACCCTTGTTACGTTCAGTAACACTAAAGGCATAGTATATCAAACACTCAACCAGCGAACGTGTTAACGTTGGCATCAATGAAGGTTTATAGCATGATTGCGTTTTTCCATTCCCTAGCGTCCCAGTTTCGTGTAGCGGCATGAAGCGCTCACAGCACAAACAGCTACATAGGTGCAAGAGCGTGTGGTACCAGTATGCTCTCGATGCAACACGTCTCCACATCAACAGAACTCTCACTCATCTTCCCCTATCTGGGTTTCTTGTTCCTGTCATCCGGAGCTGGTCACCCTATATCATTCTTCTCACCCCCTTCCCCCTCGTTAACGTTCATCAAACACTAAGCGCATAGGTCTAGTCCAACTCTGATAGTTAGCCCCTCCATTACATGTCACAAAACAAACAAACAAAGAAATCTACAATTTTAATATAAATAACACTGATGAGGAACACATATACCACCTCAATAACGGAAACCGTTGGGTTTTCAAATGTCTAAAAGAGCATCATTCCATGAACAGTTTATATGAAGACAGGAAATGGGAAAACATACGCCCCCTTGCAGGACTTTCTGTAGACAATGGTCAACCATCCGTTCTTAGATACAGGAAGCAGCAGTCCATATATTCCATCTGAATAACATCTGCATTCATCAACTGGTCATTGTCCAGTACATTCTTCCATTACATCCAGAAGGGCCAATCTTTATATCCCTTCGAGTTTAGATGTCCGTATCTGCTCCAAAACACAAAATACACGGAACCATGTGGCGCGTTTCTGCGAGTTTAGCATGGTAGCTAAACACAACTGTGCGTAACAGCTGATGAGTCGCAAAAAACCCTCGCGTCTCGCTCTCGGTTTACGTTCCGTGTTTTTTTTAAGTGACATTAATCCAGTCAAAACCCACACAATCTACATATCACAGAGTTCCTTAGATTCTTGAACTACAACACTGGATAGAGCTTCATTTATTTGATATTTCTAGAAAAAAGGTGTTAAAACCACAAGCCTGCTAAGTTGCAGTGAAGTAAAAGTTATGCCTGGTCAGCACTGATTTTGGCTTTCGCAGGGCCTATGAGTCATCAACATACTTCACTGTCATTGGTCAAACGGTACTTGAATCTACAAGTCTAACCAAGAAATGTGTGGTTGCATCGCAGATATCAAGGAAGTGTGGTGAAACACCATATCCTATTCAGAGGATTTTTTGCTTCTCAACGGCAGAAAAAGAAAAAAAGAAAAACCAAAGTTTGCGTTTTTTGTTTTCTTTTTCCATGTTTGCAAGATGCATCACTGCCAATTACAAGCCTTTGATGGACAATCAAGGTGAGGATATTTATTTACCAAAAAAAACTTTTGCACTGGGTTTGTTCTATGAAGACTAAGGAAGGGAGCTGGTGGTTTGGAATTTTGAATGACGTGGTCGATCTGATAACGCTACGAGGTCTTCAGCTTAAGCGATTACATAATTTTAATCTTATATCGAATATTGACATTTCCATAATTTCTTCATAAAACAGAGAAATGTGAAAGCAGGGGTGTGTGTTTGGTCAACAAATGAGTCCTTATGGCGGAAAGACGAAAGGGATAGCTTTAATTTGGAATGAATGTGGATTGACAAAATTTTCGTGCAAATACACAAAATATGAATATGAAATATGAAATAAGATCATAAACGGGGGCGAGGGCGCCCCCTGGAACGTTTAAAGGAGTAATGGGCTTGTATGAATGGGTTTTGAAATTAAAAAAGTTCTTCGCGTGGAAAATTGCATTATTAGCGTTCTGTTGTTCTGAGACCGCCACACCACACCACCCCCACACCCACACAACACACAACAAAACCCACACCCAACACCAACACCCCAACACACATTTAGGTTTTTGGTTTTTTTGTTTTTTATGAAAGTGACAGGCATTCTTTTCCCTTCGGGATGAATAAAAGCATTCTCTTACTGTATTTACTTACACGCACGCAAAACACAAAAAACCCAGGAAAGAAACCTACTAGGTTTTGAAAACACGGAAAGCTGGCACGGGGGCAGGGCACTTTTATATACCAGTATGGTATTTAACGTCCCTTTTTCAAGCCTGCGCAAAAACACAGTGAAGGGTTAAGTAAACCCCAGTTTAAAATTCAATTGTGATGTTAATATGCTGTTTTTAAATGACCCACAAACTGCCCTTTCTTGGCACGGGGGTGTTAACATTTACATAGAGTGCACTACCCACCCCCCTCAAACCAATGCTGTGTCTATCAGGTCAATCCCTGGGTTCTTGACTGTGTGTGGGTGTGTGTGTGTGTGTTGTGTGTGTGTGTGTGTGTGTGTGTGTGGTGTTGGGGTGTGTTTGTGTGGTTTGTGTGTGTTGTGGTGTGGGTTTTGGTGTGGTGTTAGCACATGACATGTGCTTGTGTGCACGACAAGTCAATGTGCATTTTTGGTGTGTGTCTGTGTATGTGCAGTTTTTTGGGTGCTGCTCCCCGTGTTGTCCCGTGGTTGCGGTGTTTTCCGGGAAAAATCCGGGCCCCCCACCCACGCACCCCACAGCACAGCGGTTAATCTGGGCGATTCCGAACGAACCCTTTGGGGCACTCTCCGGGTTCCCAGGCGGCTCCCCCGGTGGGGTGACGTCCGGCTGCTCGTGAGACATATGCGCTACTCGGCTGAACAATATTAAACCCGGTTTTAGCCTTTATTACCAGCGTGGGGTCAGCCCAGCCCCGCCAAAACTTTTTATGAGTGGAAGACAGGGGGAGGGAGAGGAGCGAAAAAAGGAAAAAGAGTGGATTGGGGGTAGAATGAGAAATAGCATGGAAAAATAAAAGGGGGGGGGGGGAGAGGGGGAAATGGAAGGTGGCGGGGACGGGGGCGTGGGTTTTTGGGACCCTGGAGGCTTTCACGTATACAAGGACCTCGCCCCCACTAACAGGATATTGACACTATTTCCCAATGTGCATAAGCCTGGGGCCCCGCCAACCCCCCACCCCAGAAACCCCCGAATCCTCCCCACTGCCTCCTCCCATACACATTTCTATTATTTATTTTTTTATATTTTGGTCTTTTTAAAACATTATCTTACTTACTGGGGGAGCTCGGGTGCCTTTTCTGGAAATTAATTTCTATGTCACCTTTTAAATTACCCTTTCACCTTTTCTCTCTCCCCTCTCCTCTCTCCAAATCCCCTTTTTCTTTCTCTCT
>NW_026945080.1:2500-7361 GCF_034702125.1 Engraulis encrasicolus | reverse complement strand
AACCATGCTAAGTTTTGGTGGAAATATTTACAGCAAAGTGTAGCTAGCTACACACAATGGCTATGCAATCCTAAAACAAAAACAAAGCAACTGCTACCTATGCCAACCTTCAAGTTGTGCGTTTATATTCTTTGCATGAAACGATTTGCTTAGGCATATTGTGAAAAAGTCTGCCTGAGAATGAATTATTTGTGAATGAATGTGAATGAACATATTAATTGTGAGGGTGATGGCTTAAATAGTTGTGGCATGAACCTAAATAAAAAAAAAAAACATGACGAGTTTCCATCAATAAGAAACAGCAGCGTTTCGACATCTGCAGCTGAACTGAACTGAGAGCAATCTGTCCGTCACCTTGAAACTAGCAGAACACAGTGCACAGAGGACTAACTCAGAGACCGCTGGAGATGTCCCTGATTTGAATGTGTGTGTGTGTGTGTGTGTGTGTGTGTGTGTGTGTGTGTGGGTGTGTGTATGTGTGTGTGTGTGTAGTGTGCATGTTTGTTTGTATTCATATGAATATGCATGTGTGAATTTAAAAAGCCATTTTAGCATATCAAAATCCAAAGTGTCATAACGACAGTCAGGACTAATAAATCACCCAAGTAAATGCCAAAGGCCCCAGTCTGACAAAAAAGAAAACTATACCCAAGACAAAATGATTTCCAATGTTAGCGTGCACACAAAGATTTCATAGCAGGAAATCTGCCTGCCTGAAGATCGCCCCAATACACTGACACCTTGTTATCCAAAATGCACTGCAACACAACTTTGCTGAAGTTGTACCTGGAGCAAAATCAATAAAGTCACATCATTGCCAAGGTATGATTAAATTAGCTGTGTGCTTTATGGCCAAGTGAAAAGCCTGTTGAGAGAGAGAGAGAGAGAGAGAGAGAGAGAGAGAGAGAGAGAGAGAGAGAGAGAGAGAGAGAGAGAGACAGACAGACAGACAGACAGACAGACAGAGACCTAATGGCTGTCGAGGGTTATGGTCAAGGGAATTATGAAATCACTTTTGCCGGAACAAATTTGCTTTCATGCCATGGTGCACTCAACACAAGCAGAGAAATGGAGGAGTGGTATGTCTGGGGTATATAAACAGACAGACAGACAGACAGACAGACAGACAGACAGACAGACCGATAGACAGACAGACCGACAGACCGACAGACAGACAGACAGACAGACAGACAGACAGACAGACAGACAGATAGATAGATAGATAGATAGATAGATAGATAGATAGATAGATAGATAGATAGAACTTGCAACCTCCCTAAGCATTAGGCCACGGCTGCCCCCAATGGAAACATAGCAGTATGTAAGACACGCTTACCGTCATTGGCGAGGTGCTGAATCGTATTTTCCTCCCATGAGGCACCTCCTCCTGGACCTCCTCGGGCAGGCCGGGGATCTCCGTGAGCTCTGACCCAGGGTCGTACGTCGCGTCGTCATCCACATCGTCGTCTGTGCAGCTCTCACCCCAGCCCTGGTAGCAAGCGTCCCCATCCGCATTGAAAATCACCCGCTCGTTCCCGCAGTATTCCTCATCGGCCTCTTCTGCTATCTCCTCGGAAATCCCCGACGTCAGCCTCTTTTCCTCGTCCTCTTCCTCCCCCTCCTCCTCCTCGTGGTTGTGGTTCTCCACAGTCATCTTGTCCTCGTCGTCCTTGGGCTTCCTGGACTTCGCTGTTGGACTTCCTGTTGGAGTTTCCTCCTCTGTGGCCTTTTCGTTCGGCTGAGGGGAGCCCACACGAGGAGTAGCTTCGCCGTTCCCCGTAGTCTGTTCGCCGTCTGTTAGCTTCTCGTTGGCTACTCCGTCGACCTCGTGTTTCTTCTGGTCGAGCTCCTCGGCCTCCTTAGCCACCTCCTCGATCTTCTGGCCCAGCCTCCCCTCTCGATCCAGAAGCTTCGTATCAGCCAAGGGGCTCTGAGTGAGCAGGTCCTCTGCGGAGGACGAGACGGGCAGTTTTCCGCCACCGCCGCCGCCAATCCGGGTCCGGTAGACGCCGCGCACCGGTGACTGCCGCAGGCTGCTGTCATCTTCGCTCAGGTGCTGGCCATCAGGTGAGCAGAGAGCTCGGCCGGCGCTCTGGCTTCGCCGCAGGAATGTTCCGGGCCCGTGCGGCTGGTGGCGATCGGCATTCTCGAAGACGGCGCTCAGCTGGCTGACGGTGGGCGAGGAGGCCTCGTTTCGGGAGCACAGCGAGTCCAGGGAGTCTGTGCTGCCGCGGTTGGAGCGCGCACCCCGCCAGTCATCCAGGTGCTCGTGCGAGCCGCCTCGCCTGTCCCTGCCACCGCCAAAGGACGAGACGGGGGACTGCGACGTGTCCCGGGAACTCTGCTCAAACAGCTTCCTGGTCTCAGAGAACTTGGCGCGGTCGACGGAGCCAGCATGCTGGAGCTTGATGACTGTGCCGTCGGCGCGGTTGCCAAAGTTGGTGGGCTTGGCGAGCTTCTGCGGGGATGTGCTGCTGTCGCCGCCGCCGCCGCCTTTGCGCGCCCTGGTGGTGCCCTCCGTGCCCAACTGCATGAAGATGTCCTTGATGCGGCTGACGTGGGCGCCATATTGCCGGCCGCGCGGCTGCCGCACGCGCTCTGGGTCCTTCTGCTTGGATGGGTCATCATCATGACGAGGCTGGTCGAAGGCCTTCTTCAGGGCCTGGAACTCGGCCCTGTAGGCGTTCCGGTGAGGGGACGCGCTCCGAAGAGTCGTCCTCTCCGACGATGAGGCCTCGGTCTTTAACATGTTGGGGGGCTTTCAAGGGAGTGAAGGGAGCGGTCTCAGTTCAGCGGTGCCATTCCAAATCAATGTCATTGCTCTGATGTCTCACATTGCGTCCTGGACACTGGGGAGCCCTTCATAAAAGAAACAAATAGACAAGTTAAACATAATGTTGACATAGGCCGATTTCATGTTCAAACTGCTGTTCATACATGAGGATAACACTGATGATGATGATGATGATGATGATGATGATGATGATGATGATGTCAAGTTATTGTTATAATGCGGTTATAACACATTCATTCACAAACGGAAACGCTAATTGTCCATGAGCCCAGCCCAGCGGTTGTGGTAGAGTGCAGTGCAGAGTGGCTGAGCCACCGTCAGCGGCATGGCTACTTGCGGTAGCGTACCGTAGCTTGCTTTCACACGAGGGAGGGAGAGCATCACTTCAGGCAAGCCAGCCGGCCTCTTCAAAACTACATAATACAGTGAGCACATGATGTCGTTCATTGCTTCAAAAGATGTTACCTCTGAAAGGGGCATCACGCATATCAGATTTCATGACTGAAATACCGATACAAAATTACATTTTTCTGTGGCATTGGGACACCTTCTCTGTATTGCCACCTACACCATCCAGTTTTGGCTGACTATAGATATCCCCTCTTAAACGTCTGTCCGCAAATATTTTGATATCATTTATTGATGTATCGCTACACTGTCTGTACTCATGGTTTTGAATTTCACGGCAGGGTACATCTCTCTCACGTTTACGCGTCCTGTTGGGATAATGTTTACTCCACCCATGTCACCTTATTTTACTTCATAGTTTTACATAAGCACATTCATAATAGGACCTTCGTTCACTTGCGTAAAGATTCTCATACAGGAAAAGCAAGACCATCTGAGGAAACAAGTCAACCTTTTTAAGCATGCTTTCATTCTATGCCAGGAACACCGCTTTATTTTATGCTCCATTGCGAAAAGCAAATGCATCGTTTCAAATTGAAAAAAGATGTAAAAATACATACAGCACATGAGACTGGCAGTCAGGCTGGTCGCCGCTGCTGTGCTACAACGATGCGTGTCACCGAAATGTCAAATTGCAATAATCAGCAAATGCGGCAAATAAATTACCGGTAGAAAACCCCACAACATGTCAAACCCACATGCTGTATGAAAATCTGCAAGCCTATACGGCTAGTCAGTGAGCGGAAAGTATTGATTTGAATGGAATAAGTCTAGCAAAACTGCAACGCATCACATCGTGGTGGGGCTCTATGCAGCGCGCTGGGTCTAAGCCCAAACGTCTGCACAAGACATGACATGACAGCTCACATCCACTAACAAAATGATGTGAGTGGGCTTTTCACATGCTTCTTTCAATGGCATAAACAAGTCCAAATTGGAGACATTCAGACAGTTAAGAAAAGCAGAAGTTGTCACTTTGTGCCACGCCATAGCTGTTGCTACAATGTTCAAAACAAAAGAGTCACTTACCTTGCCTCGTACAAAATTGACGTTTTTACCAATGTCTCATGCAAAAAAACACTCTGCAGAAGACTCATCGATATATTTATCCAATGACTCTTTCAATATTCCTCTAACACGCGTTTCTTTATTACAGCCTGGTCAGATGTACCGGACCAATGCTTCGATAGTTCGCCATCCTATTGAAACAATTTGACATACAAGCCGGGGTCTACACATTGCCAGACAACGCCATTGCAGGCAATGGGTGATGCTGCCATTCTGGTAATAGGGGTGCTCGCTTGGTAAAATAGCCGACGGATTTCAGTGTTTCTCCTATATAATTACTTCTTTTGGCACTAAATCGAAGTGAATATAGCGCAAAACACCGTGATGTTCTGTTCTTTGAGTACCAAGGCTGACGTGCGCCATGGTTTAGCCCATGTGACAGGTGTTTAACCCCATTTATTGCAATGGTTTGCTCCGTTAATCTGCACGGAGGGGGTTGCATCGAACTGCAGTCTGGCAAAAAAGGGAGAATATATTTAATTAATGAAAAATACCAGCGCATTAAGTTTCCTGACTATGGTTTTATGCAAAACACAAACACGTGTTGCGATGGCAAATTTGGCATAGGCGCATCTTTATATCACAGGAATG
>NW_026945079.1:0-7358 GCF_034702125.1 Engraulis encrasicolus | reverse complement strand
CTTTGTTTTTTTAATTTTTTTGTGTATACCCGTGTTCTGATGCATCTTTTAAAATACCTGGGTAATATACTTTTTGAACCATAAAACCCTTTGGGTTTTTTGTTGTGGACATAATTGGGGACTGTTTGCCTTTTTCCCTTTTTGAATTCAACGAACATGTAAATATGGCGGAGCCCTATATTCAACACACCCCATGCAGATAACGCTTCTCTTCTCTTTTTCTTGTCTTCTCTTCTCTCTCTTTTCCCTTTCTCTTTCTTCTCTTCTCTTCTCTTCTCTTCTCTTCTCTTTCTCTTCTCTTTTCCCACACCTTGCAAAAGGTATGTAAACCTTGCACATGTGTTTTAACTTCTCCCTGTCTGGCTCAGGGACTACATGCACATATTATGCATGTACTTGTGTGTTTTCTTGTATGTTGTGTGTGTTTTGTGTGTGTGTATGTGTGTTGTGTGTGTGTGTGTGTGTGTGTGTATGTGGTGTGTGTGTGTGTGTGTGTGTGTGTGTCTGTGTGTGTGTGTGGTTGTGTGTGTGTGTTTGTCTGTTTTGTCTGTCTGTCTGTCTGTTTTTAATTATTATTATTTTATTATTATTTTAACGGCAAATATGACCAAACTGAAACCCCACATAAAAAATTCTATAACCTTTGTGAAGCGTCCTTTGCAAACTGTGGATAAACATCCATGTGCTATGTGTTCTAGTTTTGCCTTTGTGTTCTGTTTTTGAGAGTAAACAAGTTTGATTATCGCAAGTGGTGCGACTCGTGGAGAGGAGAAACGCACATCAGCCGACATCGAAAGTTTGTTTGGTCGCATTGTGCAGGAGCATTCCCGCAAACGAAAAAATTACCATGCTTTCTGGTTGGAAAAAGCATTGAAATGGCAAAGTGTGCGTGTGCAGCCCTGCGCAGTAAGTGCCGTCACAAACGCGCCCATTAAGCACGCGCCTTGGTGAAAATCTCCGCTATCAGAAAGCCCCGCGCTTGGGTGAGATTTCCGTTTAACCCAGAAAGCCAACCGTTGTATAGAAAAACATAAAGCCCCATGCGTGACAAGTAGGCTATGGTGTCTTAAAAGCCATTTGAGTCTTTATTTTAAGAAGGCCGGCTGCTGCATCAGCTGCGCTAAATAAAGGTAAAAGCAGGATATCTGTGAAAGGTAATTGATTGAAAAATTGGAAAGATAAACACTGACAGAGGAGGTCCCCGGAAAATCTTCTGGTTTTGGATATTTTCCTGTTAATTTGGACAAGTGCAAGACTATCGACGTTGCTACGTCTTCGTCAGAGTCAATCGCAGTAAAATATCCCACCTGAAGAGGCTCCCGCAGGGCTGGACTGGGATCTGGAAAGGGCCCGGGCAATTTTTGACCCTGAGGGCCCAGTGCCTTATCGGTATATCGGTATTCGGTAATCGGTATAATCGATATCGGTATTGATGTATTGTCTCGGCGTATATATACAGACATATAATGTATGTATAAATGTATAGGCCTTTATATGGTGGTCATGTTTTTGTTCCCACAGAAGATATTCTTGCCCACTGGACGGGGCTGAAAGGAAGAAAAAAAGCTGCTGTGCACCATGTTCCTTCATACTGCTTCTGAAGTTCTGAGTAGCCATGTTTGAGGGAAAGGGAGATAGAGAGAGGAGGACAACTAACTTTATTTTCCTGATTATGAGCCCTGACCAGTAAATCTCAAATATAAAAAAGTATCCATACCATTTTTCTAAAGCAAAAACTGAAAAATGGGTCCCCACAGACCCAAAACACCATTAAGAGTGGAGTGTCAAAATGGGAGTTTCCAGGTGGGCTTTCAAAGCAAAATTAAAGCAATATAATACACCAAATCTAATAATGATGATAAATCTCGTAAAAAAATAATAATTGCCTTGGTTGAATGTCAAATTGCTCCAGTTATACAGTCAGTGAGCCTGCTTACTAAATGGCATGTTAACAACACGCCCCCCTTTACCCCCCAAAACCAAAGTTGTTATCTAGGCATGAACTGTAATGTCGTTTGGGAGACCCCATCAAAAAGGCTCGGATTGTCAACGTCTTGACAAGTGGGGGTTTTTCGGGAACACTCGCCATTTTTTCACCACAGCAAAACCAAGTTGTATCGCTTAGATTTCCCAAAACATACCCTAACACACTGCAATCCCAAACCCAAAAACAAAATAGCTAGGTGTTCACAGCAGGTCATGTGAGAAAGTATAGCGATTCCCTAACAATGGCACGGCTGGCCCGGCGTCTTACCTTATCCATCTAAGAGGGCAGATAATACTCAGATGTCTTGATCAGGACGTTGACATGACTTTTAGGGAAAATACAAAAACTGATTTTGTATAAAATCGTATTTTTCCCACAACACGGGCGACAAGCAGAATAGTAAAAAAAAAAAGATTTTGGTAGGGTTTGGGAAAGGGTGGGGATGCCCATTGCGACGTAAATTTAACATGCTATTTACAAGACACAGTACACATGTCGTCCGTGTTGTGACAAGCCGAACACATTAAAAGAAATCCCTACAAGAAGTTCATGAAAATAAATCTACATATTTGTTATGATTTGAGCGAGGAAGGGGACGACAACTTAAGTTTCAGCGGAAAAAAGCCGAAGCCAGCTAGATGTAGAGTAGAGGACAGGGCACGACGCATAAATACACAGCACACCTTTATGGCCCCTTGTGACAGACAAAAAGAAAGATTTCTATGCTGGCATTAACACCATTACAAGAGAAGGGCAGGGAAAGGCATCAAAATGATTTCATGTTTGCGAGTGATTTGATGAAGTCAGGATGGAAACTTGGTCCCAGGCAAGAGAGAAACGAAACAAGCAGCGCATGTTATCACAAGACGGTTTGGCTATGGGTAATAGAGGGAAACTTTGGGTACACTGCATTTGCTAGCTAGAGGGTGTGCTGGGGGTTTAAGACTAACCTCAATATCCCTGAGTCACGTCTCGTCTCCCGTCTCCTCATTTTTTCTTCCCCTGCTCGAACCCTCTCTACACCTAACACCCCACCCTCCTCCTCCTCTTCATTATCCAGCACCACCTGTCCGCTCGCGGCCCACGTGTCCAACCCTATCGAGCCGTCCAGCAGTGGTTCCAATCCCCATCTCCCACGGGCCGAACCACATTAGCTCGAGCTTATGTTTTTAGTTTTAAACACCTTATCAGTGATTAAAGGCACCTTGGCCGCGTCCAATTTTCAGGTAAGCGTTATCTTTTGCGGTCTTGTCATGGTAGCCACTCTTCTTTCACCATTTTGCCGTCCTATCGTCCACCAGAGTTTTAACGCCAGGTGGTCGTCCAACTACTACTGAGGTGAATGATTAGTTTTGTCAAGTGGGGGTCTATAAGGAGGGGCGGGCCTTAGAGAACCGAAGTGTTTCATTGGGACTAAGCCCAATGTGCCATAAGAAAGAAGCCTTCCAATGGGCGCAGATGTGTCATTTTTTACGGGTGCAGACAATAACAAATAATTGATATATGTTTTTATTATTATTTCGGGCCCTGGGAGGGCCCGAGACGCGCGAGGGCCCTCCGGGATATGCCCGGTACGCCAGATGGCCAGTCCAGCCCTGGGCTCCCGTGACTGTCTGCATAGCCGTGACGCATTAGATGGCTCAGGAGCGCGGAGGATGGGCTACTTTTCTTCCTCGTTGATAGACTTTTGTCTGCTGCGCTTGTGAAGAACTATAACAACTAAATAAAAACAAAACGTTTGATGCGACTCTAGGAAGAAAAAAGTTTACTCCAAAATAGGTGGTTTGCACTACAGAGATAGCTATCTCCTGTATCTCTTTTGGAGGAAAACAGCTGAAGTGTAATTTCATTGGGAGGACAAAATATGAATGGCTGAGCAAACTTGCCACTCTGAGGATGTAGCTTATTGTGCAACTTTCAGGGTTCAAGCTTTAGTTTCCTTATCAAAGGGCTTTACTGACTGGGAGGATGCTGTTTATAATAAAGGAGGCATGGATACCAAAGCATAAGCCATTCAAAGGGAATAGGCTGAGTTGGCTGAAAACTACAACATCATTTAATTATTATACATGTCATATTTACTTATTTCACATTAGGCCTTACATCTCATAGAAGGCCTATATATAGGCCTGTGTAGCCCTATAGGCCTATTGTGATATATATTTTATTTTATGAATTCATTTTTTATCTTATATTTTATATTTAATACTAAATTTCGAGCACGGTCTATGCGCACATCATGGACCTACGCCTACGCAACATGGCTGGCTACGTCCATGTGCTTACAACCCCTCCCCACTCTGGCTCCAAGGTCCTAATGTCTATACTGCCGTGCCCTCCAAACACAAACTAAAGTAGGCCTAACTACATTCTGCATTTTTACAAAATTGAGTTTAAACTAAGTTTAAACAGAAAATGAGTGCTTCATTAAAACCTCCTTTTGGAAACTTGTGGTTCGAAATGTGGTCCCAGTGTTTAAAGGGGGGAGATATTGCTATTGTCAAAGTTGTCAGCCTAACTACAATATCCTACCATATACCAAGACCTTGACGGCATTTTTCTCAGCTTCGATGTTGGCATAGTTACTGCACTAGTGCCTTTGTAGGGCGGCACTAGGAGACATTTTAATTCAGGCCACATATTATGTATTACTCCACAGGGTCTATCATTCTGTGATTGTTGGCAATATCAACTTGCCAGTTTCAGGGGCCAAGTTAAATCTTTGGCTAGCTGTCAATCAAGACATTGTGATTTTCATTTTGTTATTTTATTTCCCTCAGGACTGCTAAGATTATGTTTTTCAAATAGTCACTAAGAAATTACAATGCAGAGTGAGTTTGTGAACAAGGCTTGGAAACAGGTTAGCCTATATAAATAGTGTATTGATACGCAGTGTGACTGGAATTTCACTGCAAGGATGGCCTAGCTGAGTAGTTGTGTTTAAATTTCACACATTCTCAACCCGAAGTAAACAAAGGTCGCGAATTTTCCTGTTCATGCTGCAACAACACACCTTAGGCTCTTTGGTTGTGTGTTGTGATTGTAACCCGGTTACACCCTATTATAAACAACAACATGTCAAGCACTATTGTCATTTTAATAGGACACATTGTTGTTTCTGCGAAAAGATGAGTTGTTAATTTCCACTGGATTACATCTATCCACTGCCGCCTAGGCCCATGTGTCTTTATATCATCCAGTTGTAATTGCACATTATTCATGCCTAAAGTGGCCACACAGCTGTAGTGCCATTTTCAATGAGCGAGAGAATGTGTGTGTGATGTGGTCTGTGTGTGTGTGTGTCATGTGATGTGTGATATGTTTGGTAACCTACCAGCTCCCAAGTTGTGTGGCGTTGACAGAGTGTGTGTGTTGACATTCGTGTGTGTGTTGTGTAGTGCGTGCGTGACTGTGTTCTCTAGGTGCGTGCGTGCGTCGCGTGGCGTGCGTGCGGATGTTGCGGATAGCGGGTGCGTTCGTGCGTGCGCACTAACAGTGCGTGCATTCGTGGGTAGTCTGCGTGTCGGTGTGTGTCATTGTGTCTAAGTTTGGCGCGTGTATATCTCGCCTAGGCGCTACACATAAAGAGTGCTCAATGTGTAATATACAGGATGCAATACACACAATCTTGAAAGAACAATGGCAAAAGGTGTGTGTGTGTGTGTGTGTGTGTGTGTGTGTGTGTGTGTGTGTGTGTGTGTGTAGTGTGTGTGTGTGTGTGTGGCCCAACCTTTTGTTCATGTGTGTGATGTGTGCTAGTGTGCTTGTTCGTGTGTGTCTCTGTGTGTGATGGTGTGATGTGTTGGGGCGGTGTGGATTGATGTGTGTTGTGTTCCTTCTCCTCGCTAGTGGTGTGTGTGGGGTTCACGGGCCACGAGTTGTGTGTGTGTGTGAACTGTGATGTGTGTGTGTGTGTCCAAAAATGTGTGGTGTGTGTGACGATATTCGTGTGCTGTACAAATGGGGCACGACCATGTGTGTGTGTGTGTGCATGTGTGTTTTCTCCACCCGCCCTCCTTACCAACACCTTTAGGCTCCATTTCTGAATACTATATGAGTTCCCAGTCACATGGCCCGGCAGACCCATTCACCTGTGGCAGAGTAACCCATTCACTTTGTCAGTGATAATGCAGCTCCATGTTTATCGTTGTTTACCGAGGACAAGTGGGCATGGCAACTTAATAAGTAAATGAATGACTGGGTATGTTCAGGAGGTGAATCCCAAGGACGCACTGGACTCATCTGACACAATGTCTGACCTCATGGGTGGCTGAAACATGGTAATGGCACACATCATGACACACCACACACGAAATGGTAAAATGTTACACGTTATTTCTCAGACTTTCGGCGGGTACTACACAATTTTTCAGGCATTCTCAGTATCTCAAATTCTCAAAACTAAGCACTCTACACAACACAAATCCCCAAATGATTCACACACACAACGGGCAAATATTGTGGGTTTGCACAATATTTTCAATTTCATATTATGACTCCTCACTATCTCCTGTGTGAATAGTGGCTAAAAATGCACTTCTTGTTTTCAAAAAACAATTGACATCCTCTTCACTGTAAAAAGGCTAATTTGTGCTCTCAAAATTACAGCACACAACGTAGGTCAATTTTAATCAGCATCACTCTCATATGAACCATTTGAAACACCTAATATGCACAAGGTAAAACTCTGTACTCAGCTTGACACACAGTAGTTTTTCAGTGTTCCACTTACTAATATTTTTCTGTTGTAAAATACTGAATTATTGTTTTTAGACTCAGAGTACACAGATGTGTGGCAAAAATATATTTTACATATTTTTCTGACATTGAAAAGCATTGCACTAATTTATTGTAAAATATTGGGTAACCACATGAAAGTGATCACGACATTAATATATTTTTGGAGATCAAAAACAAAACAAACTAAACCGCGGGAGATGACATTTTCTGAAAAAAATCGGGATAAGTTGTTGAACAAACATGTCTGAAGTCTATCTTTGGCTATGTAGGACCGTTTAACATTATGTCTGACAGAACACACCTACCGTAGGATAAAATTACAACGTACGACAGTTTGTCAGAAACACCGGATTTTAAAACTCTGTTTACGTTGTAAACGGAAGGCCCAAACCAATTGCCGTTTTTCAAACAGGATCCATATAGGCCTACACAGCTTTTAAGTTTCACCAATCATATGGGCAATTCAAGATTTATACCATGCCCCATGCAAATGTAAAACATGGACAACAGACACTATGAACAGGTCGATGTCTTTTCCCTCACATGCAGTATAGAACTGAAGTGAAAATTCAGCAGAACAAAAATGACTAGGCCCACTTAGCCGTCAGATGGGTATCAAAGGTTTAAAAAA
>NW_026945078.1:0-7336 GCF_034702125.1 Engraulis encrasicolus | reverse complement strand
ACACACACACACACACACACACACACACACACACACACACACACACACACACACACACACACGTCTGCACCGGAGTGCGGGGGTCACCAAAATTGTCCGCAGTGCTCCCCAATGCTGTCGGAACTGGTGTTCGGATGCCCCCTTAAGCCAGGCTCAAACTACACGACTAGCGATTGTGTGTCCGATTTTGGCGTCGGGTTGTGACGCACAATAGAAGAGAATCGCAACTCAATCTTGTCGCTGCTGGCAGCCACCGAGACAATGCCCGACGTTCTATTTCCAGTCGCAAATATCAAACACTGTTTGATTTCTACGATTTGCGATCGGCGACTCTTTGCGCTGCCAAAGTTCTATCTTAGAACGTCGCTCACGACGAGGAAATCTTTCTCGACAATCGCTTGCGATGGTCCTGGGGGGTAACGCTCCAGCGATTGTCGTAAGGGGGGTTTTCAGCTGAGAATCGGCGCGATAGTCGTGTAGTTTGAGCCAGGCTTTACATTGCTGACGGGGAGTATGCATGTTCCTGACCAGTAGTGTGTGTGTGTGTGTGTGTGTGTGTGTGTGTGTGGTGTGTGTGTGTGGTGTGTGTGTGTGTCACCTTGCTGATGGGGATTGAGCACGCTCCTGAGCAGTAGTGTGTGTGTGTGTGTGTGTGTGTGTGTGTGTGTGTGTGTGTGTGTGTGTGTGTGTGTGTGTGTGTGTGTGTGTCACCTTGCTGATGGGGTATGTGCAGGCTCCTGAGCAGTAGTGTGTGTGTGTGTGTGTGTGTGTGTGTGTGTGTGTGTGTGTGTGTGTGTGTGTGTGTCACCTTGCTGATGGGGTATGTGCAGGCTCCTGAGCAGTAGTCGGCCTGGAAGTCTCGGGGCTCTAGGACCCAGTCGCTCCACCCCACATCCTGGAAGTCCACGCGCAGGTAGCGACGCCCACACACCCGAGACTCCTCCCTCTGACGCCGACGAGCGCGCGCCATCGCACGCGTGTCGAAACGCAGCACGCGGGACGTGGATGCAGAGCCGTTGTCTTCGGACCGGGATCGCGGAGTCGCCGCCGTCGCACGCGTGTCGAAACGCAGCACGCGGGACGCGGAGGCAGATGCAGAGCCGTCGTCTCCGGACCGGGATCGCGGAGCCCCCGTCTCGTTGACCAGGCGCCACCTCCCCCTCTCCCTCTCCTCCCCCACCCCCAAACTCCTGCCCTCACCCCTCTCCGAATCGCCCCTCTCCCTCTGCTCCTCGTCCACTTCCTGTGTGTGTGGGTGTGTGTGTGGGTGTGTGTTTTTTTGTGTGTCTGCAGAGGGCTGCTTGTGTGTGTGTGTGTGTGTGAGGGGGAAGAATGTGTTTGCCCACAGCTCCCTGATCTTGAGGTCCGTGTGTGTGTGTTGCTGTGTGTATATGTGTGTTTGTTGCTGTGTGTGTGTGTGCGTGTCGGGCAGCAGGTTGTCTTCAGCGCCTAGGGCGTCCCTTCTGGGCCGGTTCAGGCTCTGGTGGCGTCTGGCCCGGTTCTGGTGGTTGTCCTCCGCAACACCAGGGGGAGCCGGTCCGTACCGCAGATGCTGCTTTGACTGTTTCATCTGCGTGTGTTTGTGCTGCTTTGTCTGTTTCATGTGTTTCTGTGTGTGTTTCTGTTGTTGTTTCCCCTCCTTCACGCTAGGGGGAGCTAGTCTGTCCCTCAGGAGCTGTTGTGTGGCTTTCCCTTGTGTTGGTTTCATGTGTTGTGTCTTTTTCCGCTGCTGTTTCTCCTCCAGAACTGCAGGTGGTGCCACTGCAGCCGCCCCGTATCGCTGCAGGGTGGACGCCACACTGTTGGGCTCCCCGATGGAGCGGTCGTCAGTGTACAGAAGCAGGAAAGGCAGCCGGGACCCCCCCGAACCCCCCGCTCCCCCTGCCCCCCCATCATGCTGCTCCGCGGGGACTAAAGGGTTAAACTCCGCAGTGAGGAGGCGGAGTCCCGAGGCCAGGGCGTGGCGGAGAGGGGCGGAGACATTACGGAGCAACCAATGAGAGCGGAGAGAGGAGACGTTGCGGAGCAGCCAGTCAGAGCGCGAGGAGCGGGACAGAGAGGGGAGGGGGAGGCTGGCGAGGAGACGAGAGGAGGAAGAGGAGGAAGAGGAGGAGGAAGAGGAGGAAGAGGAGGAAGAGGAAGAGGAGGAAGAGGAGGAGGAGGAGGAAGAGGAGGAAGAGGAGGAGGAGGAGGAAGACACTCCCCTCAGGAGGAGACGAGAGGAGGCGGGGCAGCAAGGGCCTTGGGGGCGGGGCCTCTGAGGATCCAGGAAATGAAGGGTTGCCGCGACGACCATCTCAGACTCTGGAATGGAGGTTAGGTCGAAGTGGAACACGAGCCGACCGCCGAGCAACACTGTGGAGAGATGGAGAGGAGAGAATAACACTAGACAGAGTAGAATAGAGCTAACACTGTGGAGAGATGGAGAGGAGAAATTAACACTAGGGGGAGTAGAATTTAACACTGTGGAGAGATGAAGAGGAGAGATTAACACTAGGGGGAGTAGAATTTAACACTGTGGAGAGATGAAGAGGAGAGATTAACACTAGGGAGAGTAGAATTTAACACTATGGAGAGATGGAGAGGAGATATTAACTCTAGACAGAGTAGAATTTAACACTGGGGGGTGGAAAGTAGACGTTAACACTGGGTAGAGATGGAGAGATTAGAGTAGAGTAGAGTAGAGTTAACACTGAGGAGAGTAGAGTAGAGTTAACACTAGGGAGAGTAGAGTAGAGTTAACACTGAGGAGAGTAGAGTTAACACTGTGTAGAGTAGAGTTAACACTGTGTAGAGTGAAAGTGAAAGTGAAAGTGAAAGCCCATTGGGAAACTCCAACTCCCATTGTCATTGTGACACAGCACTCCACAGCACACAAGTGAACTCTGCACACTGCACACAACGAAATTGCATTTATGCCTCACCCGTGCAAGGGGGCAGCCCTCAGTGGCGCCCCATGGGGAGCAGTGCGGTGGGACGGTACCATGCTCAGGGTACCTCAGTCATGGAGGAGGATGGGGGAGAGCACTGGTTGATTACTCCCCCCACCAACCTGGCGGGTCGGGAGTCGAACCGACAACCTCTGGGATGCAAGTCTGACGCCCTAACCGCTCACCCATGACTGCCCGTAGAGTAGAGTTAACACTAGAGAGAGTAGAGTAGAGTTAACACTAGAGAGAGTAGAGTAGAGTTAACACTGAGGAGAGTAGAGTAGAGTTAACACTAGAGAGAGTAGAGTAGAGTTAACACTGTGTAGAGTAGAGTTAATACTGAGGAGAGTAGAGTAGAGTTAACACTGAGGAGAGTAGAGTAGAGTTAACACTGTGGAGAGAGGAGTTAAGACGAGGAGAGATGTGTAGAGTTAAACTCTAGGCAGAGTAGAATTTAAAGATGTCCTCTCATCGTTATTTCAATAATATTGCTGTGCTCCCCATTGTTATTGAATGTGTTACGTGTTGGTCCTGTTTAAAAGAAACGTCCTGGTTGCATTGTTTCAAGGCGTTTTTGCAAGTTAGCAAGGTGGCTTGTGGACAAACAAAAGGGTTTTCTGGGTTTCTTGTGGATATCCGTCTCTGATTGGCTCCCTCCTCCTGCTCTGCAGAGAGATTGTAATGGGTCATAGACTCGCCACTTCCCCAGGTAGTGCTGCACTATAAGCACTGTTGGGAAAGTTACTCAAAAACTGTAATGCACTACTTATTACATGTTACTGTCGTTTTAAAGTAATGCTTTACATTACAACATTACTTTTTTTTTAAAGTAAGGCATTACACTACTTTTGCATTACTTTTAGGTACTTTAGCCAAAATGTAGGCTACTGTTTTTCGACGTGGAAAGTGGTTTGGGTTTCAAGCACAGTGTGCATTTAACTGAAATGTTATTGGCGTCCTTATTTTCAGAAGTCAAAGTAGGCCTAGTGGGCATATACCCATCTTGAAAAAAATGAGTAATCTGGATCTTCTGGTTCGGTCATCCTTTGTCACCCTGCCATTTTGAGAGATGAAGCGTGAAAGAGGAAGTAATGTTCTGCGTGGAACTTTAAAATCTCTGCGCGGACGTAGGCCTACTATCAGATGCAATAGCTGATCTTGCGGTGATCCGCGAACATTGTATAAAGAAAACAAAATACCCACACAAAATGTAGGTGAAAAAAATGTGTTGTAATGTGCAAGTTACTTGCATTGTAACGAGGACATATATTTTTTCCCCTGTAATCAGTTACATTACTGAGTTACTCAAAAATGTAATGCATTACAGTAATTAGTTACTTTTGTAACTCGTTACTCCCAACACTGACTATAGGGGCGCCAACGGAGGCGTGCATGCTCCATTCAGGGCTGTGCTCTCTCGACAGTGACCCCTAGGCGAACTGCAGGCATGGGTCGACTAGAGTGAGGAGGCTGTATGTAAACTGGCTGTGTGCTGTGTGTGTAT
Organism: Engraulis encrasicolus; assembly: GCF_034702125.1. NCBI lineage: Eukaryota > Metazoa > Chordata > Actinopteri > Clupeiformes > Engraulidae > Engraulis > Engraulis encrasicolus. The sequence continues at coordinate 2,902 of NW_026945078.1, read as the reverse complement.
CTGAGAGTAGCAACCAGCTGATAGCTAACCTTAGGCTAAAATAGGTTTCGGGTCACCAGGCGTTGCTTGTTTTGAAAACAAACAGAAATAAATGACTGGACACGTTCTTAGAAAAATGGGTCTACATAAACCCATGTGGGCAACCCCTTCTTTCAATGTGACGCAACACAGACAGGCTTTCGTGATTCGCCTGTGCCTCTGCATTGTTTATGTCAATTGGGAAACACGGGGAAACACAGCCAGGCGAGGTGACACACCGCTATGAAGAGTGAGTTTAACTTGGGGTGACCGTCCGATTTTCAAAAGGAGTGAGTAAAACTGATTTTATCGGAAGTTGGCCTTTAACACTGGATAGAGTAGAATTTTAAAGCTGGGGAGAGCAGAGGTTCACACTAGGGAGGGTGGCATTTAACACTATAGTAGAGTTATTCTGTTGTGTTCAGGTCATTTTGAGTAGAGTTTAACACTAGAGCAGAGTAGAGTTACCCTTCTGTTGTGTTCGGTCATTTGGAATAGAGTTTAACACTAGAGCAGAGTAGAGTTTAACACTAGAGCAGAGTAGAGTTAACACTTCTGTTGAATAGAGTTTAACACTAGGGCAGAGTAGAGTTGAGATGAGGAGCGACCCGGACAGCTTACAGGCGTTAGTTTGGGGGGCATCTGAAACGAGATTGAGGGCCTTTCTTAACCCTCCTGTTACCCTCAAATTTTGGAACATCCGTGATCCTTGGGGTCAATTTGACCCCAACCACTTAAATGTCTACAAAATCAGTATGAAACAACACTTTGGCACATGTTTATGTCTCAGATATGTATTATTGCTCTGTTGGTGACATAAAAAGTCCTTTCAATATATCCTAGCACCCCCACACATAGCCTACACATCAAAAAACTTAATCCATGACTAGGCGGAAATTAGAAAAAATAGCAATAAAATGTCATTAATTGGTATAAAAACAGATGGACACATATTATTTTAATTTTATTGGCTCCATATACTGTACTCCCTAAATATGAATTTCTATAACTTATAACATTTGAAAAGAAAAAACAAATTTGATTATCAAGGATATTATCTATCTATTACCATATCGGTCAATTTGACCCTAAAAGAAATAGACATATTTCCAAACATTCAGAAGGTTTTTTAAGTCCAACATTCATTTTTTTGAATGTTTGAATGTGTATTTATAGCACAAGTATAATAGTTAGGTAAGAACATGGATACATTGCCAACCAAGAGTTTCGGGAACAACATAGAAAATCATTGTTTTCTACATTGTTTCTACGCTTGAATTAGTGTACACATAAGGAAAAAAGGTTTGCATGTGCTCCTTGTAGACATATTACATGGTCATGGTTGTAATGTTTGAAGGAACAGGGCTAGCAACTTGTATGTTTACTTCTATTCACTATGTATGCCCACTGGAGAGCTTGTGGTATGGATGTCAATGTGTATGTCCTTCACAAAAAGTTACAGCTGTTGCTGTTCCTGCCTTCTCTATGTCAGGTAGCACCAGTTTATAACCAAGGCTGCAGACAAAGATGTCAATTTGGAACACAATACTGAAATGAGGAGAAGAATAGCACCATTATATCTCTCAACATAGCAAACAACTTTGAGATCGTCTCCATCTAAAGAAGTACAATGGCTTGTCACCATCAGAACAGTCCATTTCAATATTTGGATCACAATCATACAGCTTCCATCACGTATAATTATGTATGCTGGGCACAGAACAGCATGCACAGCAATGCTGACTATATGTGACCCTTCTTATGCTAGTGTGTGTGTGTGTAGTGGGAGGGTGCAAAAGTAGCTCCCAGGGTACAGGAATGGGGGGTAGGGGGGTTGCTGTGGTGGGTGCCATGATGGTGCTTTGGGTACAACAAGGTTCAGTTGGTGTATTTCGTCAAAATGTCAATGCTGTATTAGCCACCAAAATGTTGCCGTGAATTACTTTTAGGCCTCCCCCATATCATAAGCATTTTTAGTTATCAGGGCCCAAACAAAAGCAAAATGTTCAGAAGAAACATGGCTGAATAGCTTATTTTCATGTATTTCACATTATCTAAACAGATTTTAACATTTATTTGCAAAATATGAATGTTCCATTTATGTTTTATACACTTGAAACAATTGGGGTCAAATTGACCCCAAGGAACACGGATGTAACCTAAATGTGAGCACTTAGGGAAAACATTTTTGTTGAAATTTCAGTTTTTTCACATTTATCCCATCTATTTAGGAAAAGTCATCAAAGATGAGGCAGAAAAAATATGTACTTCATGTTTTTTTTCAGGTGTTAAACATTGAAAGGGGTCAAATAGACTCCAAGGATAACAGGAGGGTTAAAACCTAGGACAGTGTCCTTCCAAGTGTATCAGCCTAATTAGTCACACCCAGTGATTGGATACTCTTTATTAGTCACACCCAGTGATTGGATACTCTTTATTAGTCACACCCAGTGATTGGATATTCTGTAGAGTTCACCAAAGAGTGTCCAATCACTGGGCGTGACTAATTAGGCTGATACACTTGGAAGGACACTGGCCTAGGTTTAGAGAAAGGCCCTGAGTGTCACACACACTAAACTAAATCTAGCCCCTGGAAGGTGTGTCAACACTAAACTGGCCCCTGGAGGATGGCAGGGCACTTGTATTCAATTACAGCACTTTAAAATACAACAGAGGCAGGGATGGACTGGCCATCTGGCATAGCAGGCATTTCCCAGTGGGCCCTACACCCTCATGGGCCCCTATTTTCAGAAATGTTCATTTAAAATAATATTTTTTTTTACATTTCTGAAAATCGGGGCCCACCGGTCGAGTGACCGAGTCAGTTCTGCGCCGCTAATTATGAGGGACCTCTTTAACCCCAAAGAGTGGGCACGACGGGCCC
>NW_026945077.1:0-7354 GCF_034702125.1 Engraulis encrasicolus | reverse complement strand
TAACGCATTTAAAGATTGGGTGGGGTCTTTAGCTGTACTATGCACGTGTCTGTGCAGGTCATGCAAGTGAAGAATTTAAGCTCAGTTAGAACGGTTGAACCTATTTGACCTGGCATGATATTTAAAATGGTACCCGGGAAGATGAAAACTAACTCGCCCACGGTCACGTTGTACGGAAAAACTGGTATCAAAACATCCCACCGGGTCAAGTTTGTACGGAAAACCTGGTGTGTGTGGTGTGTGTGGTGTGTGTCCTGTGTGTCGTGTGTGTGTGTGTTGTGTGTGAGGTGTGGTGTGTGGTTGCGTCGTGATGTGCGCAGCATGTGTGTGTGTTGCACACTTTGAGTTTACTCCAGGATGGAGCGACGATAGAGCTGTGAATCATCAGGGGAATCTGGATGCCACTTCTAGGGCTCTATAATGAGGGCATCTTCACCCATACCACACACACACGACACAACGACACAACACACACCACACACACACACAAAACACACCACACACACACACACAATACACTCAGCTCCTCTCGCTCACTCCTCCTCATCTCTACTCTCTTTCTCTCTCTCTCTCTCTCCCAACAACAACACATAAAATGGACCACTCACACACCCACATCCGCACACCACATATGTTGTGTGCATTTCACACAACACAGATACCACGCATACTGTCTATGTGTGACCCACAAACATCACGACATTCCACACCACACACACACCACAGACATAACACACACACCACACACTACCACACACACAACACAACCACACAACACACACACACCCCACCACGGCAACACACACCGTGTACACCACACACGTCACAACACCCACCCACACACTACAACACACACACTGCACAACTGCCTGCACCGACACCGAGTAGTGTATTACCACATACACACACACACCAGTACAAGCACAACAAACAACCCACATGCCACGGAATCGCATGTAGTGTGTGGGGTAACATTCGATTTCAATACCTCCCAAGCCCAAAAAAGTCCCACCCCACCCCACCCCCCACCCCCCCACCCACCACCCAGAGAACTTAACTACAACTTAAATACTCAACCACTTTATCATGCTCACACCCACCCACCACTCACACCTCGATTTGACACAATACCCCAGCTCTTTCTATCTCCAATCTTGTGGCTCACACCTATAAATTTACATGCACACAGGTTGGGGCCCAAAACACAACACAACACAACAACACAGACTCACACTCCCAACGACACCATCAATACACACACCACACAACCGCCACACAAAACAACACAGCCTCACAACCATTACCCATCACCACCACTACACACTGTCACACACACACACACACTACTTGACTACTACAACAGCCAAAATGAATATTTAAATCTCATGAGAGATGTGAACTGTGCTGGCATGAGGATTGATACCACTACATTGAGGCGAGGAGGACCAGGCCAAAATCAACATGGTCAACAGCCTGTGGCAAAATGCCACTCTGTATGCCCATTATGGCCCCAAACCCAGCCAAATGCCCTGCTGTACTGCATTATGGGCCATTCATCCAGCATGCCAACATTGCCAAATGTGCTGTATCGCCCTCTTGTATCGCCTTCCTTATGGCCAATCTAGCCATGCCCAAAATGCCAAATGCCCCTTGTATGTCATATGGCATCTTAGCCATGCAACATGCCAACATGCCTGATGTCATTGGATGACGCCTATGGCAACATGCCAAATGCCCTGTATGCCATATGGCCAACCCAGCCATGTAAGATACTTGAGATAAGACCAAGCAACACTACCTTATTTCAGGGCCTCTGGCCTGTAGCGCATCTACCTGTGGTCTGATCTTTGGTCTTATTCTTCAAGTATCTGTAGATATCATTCGGGATGCCAGGAGACAGAAGAACAGTGGCCCTGATGGCGCACACACAGTAAGTTGTCATCGGTAACAGCATGTCGTTTCTATCTCAATCTCTCTCCCTCTCTCTCTCATCTAGAATTTCGCCTTTTCACACTCGGTCTCAATCTACTTACTTCCCTATCCTCTACTCTGAGCATATAGGTATCATACTTACTCTCTCGACTTTGTTGTCTCTGTCTCTGTCTCCGTGATTTATGTCTTGTCTGTCTCTCGTCTCTGCTCACTCTGGTCTTGTATGTCATCAGTGTTCTACCTATCTACATCTCTCTCTCTCTACTCTCTTCTCTGATGCTCATCTCTCTCTCTCTCTCTCGATCTCTCTTTCTTCGGCCCGTGAGCGCAACAAGGTTATAGTGGTCATAGTACAGCATGTCATCTATACTCCAATCTCCGCATCTATCCTATCTACTAAATCCATCTCATCTACTCTCTCTGTCTCTGTCTCTCTCTCTCTTTCTCTGACTGTGCACTTCTCCCTCCTCCCTTCTGTATTCGATTGTCAATTTGCTCGTTCTAGACCCACTGGACCAATTAAATTACTACGAGGCTACAGTAAGACCAGGCTAACATCTCATGGCCTGAAGGCTACAGTAAGACCAGGCTAACATCTCATGGCCTGGAGGCTACAGTAAGACCAGGCTAACATCTCATGGCCTGGAGGCTACAGTTAAGGAACCAGGCTAACACATCTCATGGCTGGAGGCTTCAGTAAGAACAGGCTTAGTTCTCATGGACCTGCGAGGCTACAGTTAAGATCAGGGTAACATTCTCATGTGCAGCTGAAAGCCTCCCATATTATTTCGCTCGTCGTGTTTCAAAAGTGAGAAGAAGTCCGCCTCCAAAGGGCCTTTCACTCCGTAAAACAACTAAAACTAAATTCTCACGTTTATGAAAACTAGATGAGAGAAGAGAGATTGCACTCTAGATCCTGTTTTTAGGTAAACTGCCCATATTACCGGATCCATGACATGCTCTAAAGATCACTGCCGGCGACCAGATCCATGTGTGAAAAAAGAAATCCCCTATATTACCGGCACCAAATAGACCACACGCGATGCGATTTTCTGAGCGGACAGAGGTGCCCAACTAGCAAGCAATAGGAGCTCGATTGATAACTGAGACTTAGAGTATGGCTCAGTTAAAGACAGGAAGGCAAAGCATTCATAAAGAGCATTTCCCATTGGCTGTGATGGTCACTGTGAGCGCTCTATACAGTAATTGGCTGTCCGCGGTTGGTCGCCGAAACCGCGCTCATAGAAAGTCTGAAACGGATTTCAACTTCAAATGGCCTGTCTGCGTAATCGTCGCCGTTGTTGAATCGCCTCGCTCTCAGAAATCGCCCTTTTGCTTGCGCGACTCACTAATACAAAGTCTACATTACTTCCGACGCATCGCCTGACGCTTCGCATGGTCTGGTGTTGTTGCGCGCGGGTCTATTTTGTTGCGGTTATCCTGACCTCAGATGTCAGGAACCAGATCTTGGCATCCGTGTGAATCTTTATAATTCATACTATTACGCTGATCGTGCCAGCCAAGTTAAAGAAGCCACACTGCCTAGGAATGATTGTCGACCTCTCTCCAAACCTCCTTCAGGTGTGGCTGGAAGAGGCATTGTGTAGTCACTAGATGTCACTTGCGTAGCATGAAGGCAATTCAGGGGGACGCCTCACAGCCTTCCACATCAGCCTGCTCGTATTACCTGCAACTTCCAGAGGGCCGCTGATCAAGCTTTGGTCCGGCGGTGCCCAGGACGTAACTGAGTCATTCTGGAGAAAAGACCCCCCCACTGCCCTCCACTCAATGAATTCATTTACGTTATAATTAGGGATCCATGTGTTCCACCCCTTTTACTACCTGGGATGCTGGGACGGCTAAACTCGACCTTTTGGGTTCGGGTTTTCCCCCCTTTCTACCTGTGCGCACTGAGAAGACGATCTGGTGACCAGGGCTTTTTTGGGGCTCCACCTTCTTTTCTACCTGCACGTGTGTGTGCCTAGGAGACACTGGATATGACCCTTTTTGGGCGTCATCCTTTTCTACACTTTTTCCTGGTGCATGGAGAAATTATTTTGACACCCACTTGGGGGTCACCCTTTGTAACTTCTGCCTGGGACTGAGCGACCTCTGACGGACCCTTAGGCCCCACACCCTTTCACAATTGGGACTGTGGCCTGGGGTCGACTGACCCATTTGGGGTTTCACCCTTTCTATCCTGACTGCCGGGATAAAGCTGACGCAGGAGTACCTCTTTTGGCCCCCCAGTTGGCGTCTATGCCCTGTTTGGGGTGGGTCCTCTACCCCGCCCTTGACGGCGATCAGGTAATCTAGATCACCCTGGCCGGTGGAGTGTCCTTTGGCAAGAATGTAACCTTTCTCTCCTCTCCTCCTCTCCACACATCTCTCGCTCTCCCATCTCCCTCCTCCCTTGAGAAGATCCTCTCTTCTCTTTCTCTTCTATTCCTCTCCTCTTCCTCTCCTCTCTCGCTCGGAAGGCGAAGAGAAGATCTCCCTGCTCCTATCTCTACTCTCCTCTCGCGTCTCTCTCTCCTCTCCCACATAGTGCCTCTCCTTCCTCTTCCTTCTACCTCTACATCGTCCTCTACCTAGACTCCTCTCTCCCTCCTATCTCCCACCTCCCTCCTCCCTCGATACCCTCCCCCTCCTCTCCGATCTCTCTCTTCTTCCATTCTCCAAGATAACAGTTGCCTTGCCGACCCTTATTCTTTATGCATGATCTCTCTCATCTATCTCTTCTCTCTCTCTCTGTTCTCTCTCTCTCTCTCTCACACATCACACAAACTGTTATGCAACCACACACATCCATACAACATCAAGCACAGCCAAACGCAGTCGTAGACACATCTCTGTGTAATACTGTGTTGAACAATTGAGGCCCATCGCGATGGCCTGTGGTTGCTGAGACGTGACAAAAGAGGGGATTATGAGGGAAACTCCTCAAACTGACAGTTTGTGGAGGAAGATTACCTTGACACAAGACAGTGGGGCGTGTACAGGCGCGACTCAGAATGTCAAGCACTTAGTGCGCTACTGCACCCTATGTCACCTGACGCTCTTAAACGGGGATCGTAGCGTGCTGTGACATGATAAATCATGCAGATCGCTCTTGTCCAGTGTTCAGACCACACCTCAGGAGCCCCCATTCTAGACTAGCCTGGGCGAAAAGCCTATAAGCTGACTGTTGTGGACTCGCCGTCAGTGTGCAGTGCTGCGACGAAAAGCCCATTGAGGAATTGTCGTCTCCGGTTGTGGACTCGATGGGAGTTATGGTCTGATCTTACTGCTGTCATTTCAATATAATTTTTTGTGGTGTAGCTACCAAAAACAACTCACCCCCCAACCCCCCCCCCCCCCACACCCCAATTAAAAAACCCCTATTGTGCTTTATTAGCATAGCCTGTTACCGATATTTAGGCATCGCAAAAGTAATACAAATAGCAACAAAGCGACAAGTTGTCAATATAAGTTACCTTAACCCAATCAGCTAACGGAGCCGTCGACGTATTGCGTTGTGAGTTCCGCGGTCATCACTTCAAACTGTGTTTGCTGATTGGCTAAACACTGATGAGAAGCCGAGCTCGAGGCTTTAGCCCAGCCGATGTGCGTAGTCCAAAATCTTTGGCGTGTGACGTATTACAGAGGGTGAATGGCGTTTCGCGAGGCTAATTCTAGACACTGCTGTTCGTGCAGCACCCTTGTGATGAGGGAGGGACGAGTGTTGTGCCAGATTGGGCGGGTGCCTGCCAAATTGGGCTACTTTGGTGGATGAAACGTCTGGGGGTTTAAAAACTTAGAAACATATTTGGCGCCCTTGTGTGGGGTTTTTTTTTTTCAGCCGTTCTTTGGGGCCCATAGAAGTCCCTGGTTAAATTTGTTGAAATATGGGCGGAATTTTAGCGCATGTTTGTGCGGTTGTTGCGGAGAAGCTTTTTGGGCAGACACATCTGGGGACGCCAACACTGGGGAGGAGGAAACTGTGTTTTCTATCCCGTAGGTTGGTACACTTTTTTGTAAAGCCCATATCTATGGTGCATTACGAGCACATTTATAACATCTTGCAATGCGAATCATTATTAAACATAGTGCATTATGACAGTTCAGCTTCATAGAAAGGGAAGAAAACCAGTTACGAGCTTCTCAAAAACCGCCAAAATGCGCTAAATTCCGCCCAAATTCAACAAATTACATTTCTAAATCTACCTTATAATGCATTATAAATCTTAGGGTGCTCGTAAATGGTTATAAACTACAGACAGTGAAGTCGGGAGTCGAACCGGCAACCTCTGGGATGCGATGCAAGTCTGACGCCCTAACCGCTCACCTATAGGGCGTTATGAGTGAGTAGCCTGTCGCATACGTATTTAGGGTGGGGATGTTATGGGTGAGAGGTTATGGGCAAGAGCTTGCATCCCAGAGGTTAGCTGGGTATCGACTTCCCGATCTCCCGCAGGTCTGGTGGGAGAGGGAGAGTAATTCAACCAGTGCTCTCTCCCATCCTCCTCCAACCATAATCTCCTCCCCTATGGGGGACTGAGGATACGCCTGTCATGGTACTGTCCTCCCACGACGCACTGTGTCTCCCCATGGGGCGCCGCTGAGGGCTGCCCCCTTGCACGGGTGAGGCATAAATGCAATTTCGTTGTGTGCAGTGTTCACTAGCGTGCTGTGGAGTGCTGTGTCACAATGACAATGGGAGTTGGAGTTTCCCAATGGACTTTCATAACATCTTGTAATGTGCATCATAATTAAACCTGGTGCATTATGACAGTGAAAATTTATTATAAGCCCCTTCACTGCCTGTAGTTTATAACCATTTGCTTTGCTTTCAGTGCAAATGCAATGCATTGCAATAAATTGTAGAATTGAATCGGATTGGATCAGATCAAATCATATAGAATCGAATCGCTACCTCCCGAATCGTGATTGAATCGAATCATGAGGGCAGTGCCAATCCACCCCCTCACCTGCTTACTGTGTCCAGTATTTAGGAAACTAGCAAATTACTTTTGTTTGAATCCACTATATGTAGCACATATTCACGCACTCATGTAGCAAACTATGTAAAGCAAGGCTCAAACTACACGACTAACTTAGCGATTGTCTGTCCGATTTTGACGTCTGGGTGCACCGCACACTAGAAGAGAATTGCAACTGTCAATCTTATCCCTGCTCGCAACCACTAAGGCAATGCCCGACGTTCTATTTCCAGTCCCAAATATCAAACACTGTTTGATTTCTACCACCCTTTGAGCTGCCAAAGTTCTATCTTAGAACGTCGGCCGCGCCGAGAAATCTTTCCCGACAATCGCTTGCGATGGTCCTGGGGGGTTTCTGCGTTTCAGCGATTGACGCAAGGGGGGTTTTCAGCCGAGAATCGGGCCGACAGTCGGTATTTGACCAGGGGCCCCCTTAGCCT
>NW_026945076.1:0-102834 GCF_034702125.1 Engraulis encrasicolus | reverse complement strand
ACTTTAATGCTTACAAAGCTGTCTGATGCTAATGGAAATAACAAAAAATATGAAAAAGGAAGAATAATGAGACTTAGATCAGTGATTTTCGGTCAGACATACCTGTCAGAAAACCGTTGCCATGGCAACGGCGAATATGATAAACATACTCTTTCGGTACTAAACTGTAGCCAACTAAATTTTAGGAAAAGTCACCAAGTTGCGTAGTCGTAGCTTAAATCGTTAAGGAGTTATACAACATAAAAATTGGTGCGGGCACTTTTAGCCCCCCCCCCCAGTCTGGATAGGGTTAAGTTACATCACCACACACACAACATCAGAACCCAGAAAAAATCTGAGACACACTTAGTAAACCATTTCCTGAAACACGGGGTTTCACAACTCAGAATTCAAGGCCTGTCACATCAAGCGGAATGGACACTAGCCCAAAGACTCAAAATGGAAAAAACTTGGATTAAAAAATTATCTACTTTTTACCCCACAGGACTGAACCAACGTCAGGAAGTCTAGTTTCTTTAAATATATCACTCATAAACTCTATATTTTAACTGAGATTTCTAAACCACTTCTACCTCACATAATCAACACTACATTATTTTGGTGTTCCTCTCTCTCTTTCTCTCCCATACTCCCCTTCTCTCCCCCTCTCCCCGTCCCTCTCTCTCTCTCTCTCTCTCTCTCTCTTCCCCCTTTCCACCTTCCCCCCCCCCCGCACACACACACACACAACACACACACACACACACACACACACACACACATCCACATCCACACCTCTCTCCCCCACACCGTACAACCGTGCGCTCGACCATCGACCGATGCGCATAGAGTTTGTTTACGATACAGGGTGAGGCCTGGTGTTTGACCTAAGTTAAGGTCATCTGAGGTTTGACGCTTAGACGAGCGCTCTCCTCACCATCATTTTTTCGGGTTCTTCACATTCCTTCCACAGGTTTTCTGATTTCTCATAAGAACAAATAATGTCACCAACACACTTTTCTATCCCTTTGTAGAGAATGAGATTCCTATTACGTTATATTATGTAACACACACACACACACACACACACACATCCACATCCACACCTCTCTCCCCCACACCGTACAACCGTGCGCCCGACCCTCGACCGATGCGCATAGAGTTTGTTTACGATGCAGGGTGAGGCCTGGTGTTTGACCTAAGTTAAGGTCATCTGAGGTTTGACGCTTAGACGAGCGCTCTCCTCATCATCATTTTTTCAGGCTCTTCACATTCCCCCCACAGGTTTTCTGTTTTTTCATAAGAACAAATAATGTTACCAACACACTTTTCTATCCTTTTGTAGAGAACGTGAATCCTTTTACGTTATATTATGTAATTTTTTATCCACTCCTCCCAGGGACCCATAATACTCAAATGGTCGTAACAGTCTAGATGACACAACAGACGCTTGGCTGATGTTAGTTTCTGCAGTATAACACATTTCTTAGGAATTACTGTTAATGAACCCCAAATTATTAAACCTTTAATTTTTCTACATTCTTCCTCCCCACAACACATGTACTAAACCCCTGAGGCCCCTGAGGTCCTTGGTTTTGAGTTTAAAACTTAAATGAATCTACCCCGAAGCTTAAAGATTATTAATCTGTGGCAATGCTTCTCCCTCGTAATGCTATACTCCTGTTGAAGTCGTTTATTCACTTCTCAGGGGGCATTGCGTTGTAAATTCCGATAACACCTAACCTCGCTAGTCCCGGATATCTTTTCTCGAAGGGGTATACAGTTTATAAGGGACCTCACACCTCAGCATAACACAAAGTAAAATCATAAATCAGATTTCAATTCTTTCTAGTCCTCCAATCTCGGAAACGTCTTTTTTCACCAGTATTATTTCCATCCCACTCTTTACAATCTAATCCTAGCTAGGTTCATCGTATAACAAGTTGTTTATCTTTTAACCCAGGTAAGTTATATGTTTATTAGCCACATCATTTCCGATGTACTTTACTAATGTCGCCTAACCATTCACTTCACAGTCAAAACATCTGGCAACACCAAACCATCCACTGTACATTCAAAACATTGGACAACACCTAAACCCTCTAACTACCTTTATCACTACGTCCCCAAATATTATCCCAAAATAAATAATAATATAATTCTTTTCACAGGTTGTTTGGCCTTTCTGTGACACAAAGTTGACCTAGCCTAACATATCCTGTAACCTCTTTTTTCTCCCACACCTTGGCCCATTTTTTACAAACTGTATATATGATATTTTGGTTTGACACCACTGGTGCCCTCTAAACTCCGCCCCCTTAACTTAAAAGCTAGGACCCACTGAGTCACAGCTCACAACTCTGCCGACAATTGATCGCCTCAGTCCTCCAAGACTTTGACTTCAAGATTGCTCAGCACATTCTCGCTCTCTGCTCTACGGAGCTTTTTCACCCTTCTAAGCTCTACTAATACATTTGACCTCTACTTATATCTTTTAATAGTTTATAAAAAATATTTTCACTAAAGGGAGTATCCTCTTAAAGGATTGTTCTTGTGTTAAGCAGATTCTGGGCCCAAGTTGCACCAATTCGGGGCACGGCACAACTGCTAAATCCTAGCTGTGTGCATCACAGGCCTTCAGAACTGCCATCACATAACAAAATACACCCTTTGCAGCTGAAAATTCCTCTTTTTGTTTTTTCAAAGTATACAATTTATATAAATATGTTCTTTGTGATGTGATCACATTTAATAACCTTTTATATACAATTTTTCACCAAGGATAAATCCTTCACTTGGCTTGCCTTGTTAAGACCAACCTGACTGGAAAGTCGCCGGTCGGCGCTGCTAGCACACCATTGACTTTTCCACCACAGGTGTCTTTTCCTACAATCTATTTCTACTATATGATTCTCCTAAAACATATTTACAATTTATTATCAAAATATTTATCAACAATATTGGCCCTTTAAGAAAATAGTTTACCAAACAATTTTTGATTCCCTGATTAGCATGCTAATTTCGCCGGAAGTACCGGACATAATAGCAACCCATCTGTTCTCCTGAAATCTCAACCCAAGTGTTGACCTTTGTCTCTCCAGTACACCAGTGAATATTTCCTCTCAATATTTTAAACAATTGTGAAACTTCTAAAGATTATTCTAATTTTACCCCTCGGGGATAGACTCCTGTCAATACAGGTCAACGTAGCCATTTTTCGGAATTGGCTAACTCTTTCTCCATTCGCTTTTCACAAATCTCCATTTCCACCCTTACTCACCATAAGGTATATGTTTCAAAACAATTTTTTTTCACAGTTTATTCTGTTCTCAAATTGCTAATCCAAACGTTTTTAGCAATTTTTAAATATATTAATAATTGAACAAAGACACCAGCCTGGGATTGATCAACCCAGGACGGACCGCTACTGTCGAGAATTGTACAGTGCTTAATAGGTCGAAACAATTTGATGACACAGTAGGCGCACTGCTGAAGATTGGTGTCTTCTATTTCACGGTTTTCTAAAAAACTACCGTGACTAGACTATTTTTAATTTTTATTTCACATTTACACACAATCACAATCCACCACTCTCATCTCCAACGTTTTTGAAAACATTTTAGAATCTAATACAACCTTTCTCATTCAAAATCCTAAACTTAACCACAGAGTACTAATACTTTATAAAACTATCAGAATCTTATTCGCTTCTGGGCCTAGCCAGGAGTCTGCCTAGGTCGTTCATCCTCCATAATCCTTACACCACCTCATCAATATCCTCATCCCTACACACACTCACTCAGATAACCCCCCCCCCCCTTTTTTTCCTCCCCCCTCTTTCTTCTCTCCTTTCTTTCTTTTTTCTTTTTTTCTCTCTCATCCATCCTCCTACTCCTCTCTCTCGTTGTGACTTTACTAATATTAAAAAAACTTATAACCATTCTAGAACTTTGTCAACATTAAAATACACGGCACCAGGATGTCTGAATATAACACTTCAGCGGACCAAGAGTTCAGAGCTCTCATTAGACATATGTATAACTACCTCAGGGCCTGTTATCATTTGTCCTTTACTGATGCGACTTTGGACAAAAGACCACGCTCTCTCCTCCGAACTACTTCAATTTTGGAAAACCAGGTTAAACCGGCCCTACCATGTAAGCCTACCAATGACCTTATAAAAGGTAATGCACAAAACTGGCTGGGCATTAGCCTCCAAATTCTACAGAATCATTATCTGGATGTCCAAGAAAATAGTCAAATTTACATCCTGACGGCCTCCCTTGACCGATGGGAAGAAGCATGGTCTATCGCCACAAAGTGGATTAAGAAACGCTATAAAACAATTGAACAATTGACCATATTAGAAGCGGGTTCCCACATCACTGAGATAATCACCCATCACCTTAACACGAGTCTGGGGGCCCCCAGTACACGTGACGTTCTGACCACATCTTCACATTCAAAGACAGGAGCACCTGTCCCCTCATCAAAGGATATGGCCTACACGGACCCACAAGAAGGCACTAGCCACTTGTTTAACACAACTAACACACACAGACCCACAGTACCTCCCCTCCTTAACAGGGATCAGGTCTCTCCCACTACCTCTATTACAACCACACCACCTCCTGACAAAAAGGCGTCATTACAGCCCTTGGAGTCTCTTTCGACGCTCCCCTTTGCGATTGAAAAACCACCATTACCTCCCCGTACACCTAAACTAAAGATTACTCTCGCTTCTCCTATATCAAAACACACTACAATCTTCCAATTAACGGACACACCCACACCACCTACTACAGTGATCCCTGAGACACAATCCCCACCCGAGAACAAGTTTGACCCCCCCAAGATTGATTCTCCCCCCTTAACCCTGGGTAGTGACTTCACTCCCTTGACACCACTAGCCAAAACATCTACGCCTTTAACAGGGGGCACTGAGCAAACTTCACCCCTAGACCTCTCCAAAGATTCTCCTATCCTCACCACAGCAGCGGGCACGCCTTTTAATACGCCTAGGAAAGCTACACGGAAATCAAAACATTGCCATTCCTCCCCCCCTCTCATTGAATCTTCTCTTCCAAATCTCCGCAAAAAACGCTTATGCTATGAGAATTTATTTGGAGACTCATCACACAACAGCACCCAAGTGACACTTCCGCCCATTACCCCACACGCGGGCTTTACACACAGCCCCTCTCCCCAGCAATCAGCTGAGATAGGCCTCCAGACAGAAGCAGAGAGGGACTCGCGTATCCCACACACTAAAAAACATCACCCCGTATGTAGCACATATGGCGGCAGGACGCGGAATCACTCTCCTCAGCAATCAGCTGAGTCAGACTTCCAGACAGAAGCAGAGAGTGACTCACACGCCCTGTACACTAGACATGACCCCAGAGGTGAT
This sequence comes from Engraulis encrasicolus, assembly GCF_034702125.1. NCBI lineage: Eukaryota > Metazoa > Chordata > Actinopteri > Clupeiformes > Engraulidae > Engraulis > Engraulis encrasicolus. Next base: position 97,445 of record NW_026945076.1, on the reverse strand, counting down.
AAATATGCCAACTGGTCTCTCTCACCCTCTAGACCGATTCAAATTATGGGCGATTCAAATATCAGCAGGCTACCACCATTCAATGACGCGCGTATCCAAGTGGACGCATATCATGGAGCAAAATTGGCCCACGCCACCCATATCCTTTCCAACCACACTCCTGTATCCCCGCAGGTGTCACAGGTCATTCTAGCATTTGGCCTTAACAACAGAGAGGATACCAACCATTGCAGACTTCAAGCTCAGGTGTCAGCACTTGTTCGGAAGGCCCGCCGCACATTTCCCAATGCTAGACTCCACATCCCATTGGTCAACTACAACAGATCACTACCTGTCAACCAAATCCAGAACATTAAACATTTAAATGGTTCTATTTTTGCAACAGGCTTGAGTATCCCTATGCTGTCGCTATTCAAATTCCACACTCAACCGGATCTAATCCACTGGACTCCTGCCACAGGACTAGAAATGTCTCTGCACTGGAAGTATGCTTTAAACTAAAGTCTTTCGAGGACGATGAGTCTCCACAGAACTCAGTTCTTAATTTGTCTAAAACAACCAAACTTTCCTCAGCTGAATTATCACTACTAGACAAAGGCATGTCCTTTATTCCCTACCACAAAGTTAAGAAGTGGGATAATAAACTGGGCATCCATGATTTAACACGTTATCATAGAAGATTAAAATTAGCTTTCTTTTTTGAGGATGATGATAATGACGATAGTCTTGATGGGGATATACCACGGTTCACACCACCTTCACAGTGGGAACCCCGGGATTCCAAGATTCCACGTAACCTCAAAAAACTTATCACCAGGGATCTGGAAACTTTAACATCATTGGTCCCTCACGACCTGGACCAGAGACACAATAATCTGACCGAATCGGAACAAAAAGCTATGTCTGCATACTTTGACCCATCATGAAGTGGCTGGTACCATTTGAAAGTAGAGACTCTGTAGAATCTTCAGGAAGTGACAGGAAGATTTTGTGATGTACTGCCAAGGACTTACAGGGGTTAGAACATATTTTTTCTGAAATGCGTTCATGAAGACCCCCTAGAAATTACTACATTTCAGCAGTATAGCTGATACATTTGGCATTGGAAACATATTTAAGACTTCATCACAGGTCTGAAGCTGTTTGTCAAAGGAGAACTTGCTACATCTATATATGACCTTTACCAAGACAATTATGTGTGGATATACACATGCGTTTTACCAAGTGTCTTTTTGTATTTTTTTTTAGTTAGTCAAAATGCACCCCCCATATAAGGTCTTACTGTACAAGAACCTTTTGAGCTAGAAGCCTTATCATAGTCACATATGAAAGCATACTCCTGGAGGTGTTATACAGTAATCAGCCATGGTTGGATATGCCTTTTGGGTAGTATTACAGAGATGTTGCTGTACAGTACTGTACGGTACTGTACACTATGTACAGTAAAAACATGGTAAGAAAGGGGTATTGTTGAGCAGATTTGAGATTCCTTTGTCCCTGGGTGTAATACAGAAGAGCTATATGACTCATTTGAAAACCTGGACTCTGGGCTATCACTCAGTCTTTGAATGGAGTTTCTAGCTCTTGCTTTGAGGGAGCTGCAGTCATTCAAAGCAAATGAGCCAATACGAAGCTGTGTAAAACAGGACCTGCCTACTTCTCTTCTAAGGCTTGTCTTTCAGGGTAGGAATGTCACAGAGCCACCCCAGTGCTGCCCATGTAATCAGCAGAGTCTGGGGATCATGTGGAATATCATTGATCATGTGAAAAATATGGAAGTGTGGACAAAAACAGCACAATTCCTGAGGGGAAAAAACATGATCATTTTTTCACAATAAAGTGGTTTTGTTTGACTGGAGTTGTACAACTTTTGGTTGAAATAAAGTAAAAAAAGACTACACTCTCATAAACCTTGGATTGTAACAGACATTTTGAGACCATGCTGATAAGGATATGTTCATGTTTGGATGTCCACTCATCCTAGGAAGGTAGGGAGACATCAGGCGAGGGGTGCTTGAGGGGGTCAAATTTGAAAGGTGACATTGTGTAATAGATTGATAATAATGCACATACAATATGTTCAAATCCCTGTATAGTAGTGCTAGGTGTGTTCCTGAGGTTCTAAGCTTTCCAATGATATATAATGTTCCTGGGTTTATTACACCACCTGGATTTTAAACAATTGCGGAATGAAGATCAAGTTCAAGTTCAAAGTCATTGAACCCGGTACCGACCACCCCGAACTTTAAGAGGTTAACTAAAAAGGATAACTTAGTCCTCAAAGTCTCGGATAAATCAAATACAGTGGTTGTTATGGATAGAGAAGAATATGTCACAGAAGCTTTAAGACAATTGAATGACAGCAACTTTTATGTTAAACTGGAAAAGCCCATTTTCCAGGATACGGCCTTGGAATATCTGGATTTACTTCTTCAATTGAGGGACCAAGAATTTATCTCAGACAAACAACTACAATATCTCAGAGGGGCCCCAAACCCAAGGGCGAGGACTTTTTACCTCTTACCTAAAATTCATAAGGAGAAAACAAAGTGGCCTTCACCTCACATGCCCCCTGGCCGACCTATAATTTCAGACTGTTCCAGTGAAAGTTATCAGATAGCTGAATTTTTAGAATATCACCTACACCCTCTGTCTGACAAACACCCGAGTTATCTTAAAGACACTTATGATTTTATTGAAAAAGTTAAACATATCTCTCTAAACCAACACGACTGGAGGCTGACAGCCCTTGGGAAGGAGCTGTCTGTCCCTGTTTGTCTTGTCTGTTAGCACTGTAAGGTGTGACACCCTCACCCCACACACAGCCCTTAACAGCCTCATTACCATAACAAAATGAGTGATTAGTGTATTAGGTAAAAGCCGCCGGGTCAAATGACCCCTCTCTGGTACTTCTAGGTAGGCAGAAAAATCCTGGTAGTTCTAGTGTTAAGAGGCATTTTGAATCTGACAGGCATTTAAAATAAAAATGAATTCAGCATCCTCCAAAACCCCCAAAACCACACCAAGATTGTTTAGATTGGTCAAACTGATCCTGTAATAAGGCCATAAAGGTGATTATGCTAATTTATTCTATTTATGCTAATAAAAAAAATGCTCAACATTTACAACATAACATCTGGCAGTTTCTATGTACTGGGGACCTATACTATACATTTCCATCAATTATATTGTATTTGTAAATGTAAAAGTATTTGGGGTACAAAACATTTCCGAGTTCACTATAGGGCACTATGGGCTGGCAAGTAGACTATACACAAAATTAGATTCCGAACGGCGGAAACTGTTATTTTTTTTATCTCCTTATGCCTTTTTCTTCTCATAAAAAAGTCAAAATACTTTTAAAACCCTACCTAGATACACTGTTCAATTGAAAAGCCCCCGCGTCAAAATGACACGGAAAAGTCCAAACTCATGGAATTTTATACATATTCTCATGATGTCATGCTGCCATATGAGCTCAAATATTTGGTAGATTAGCTGGCAATATCTATTTTATCTAACAATTCATTTCTTATTTCAGTTTTGGCTGTAATGATTGCTCTACTTATTATGAACCGGGTCGAAAACGACCCGAACACCACAAGCGCTACATTTTTTGATACAGCAATACAGAATTTATGGGGGGAAAAATGCTTTATTTTGTCAAAATAGAGGTGGCTGACGAAGTCAAAAAGCCTTGACACAAGAAACTAAACATAAGGGGATCATTTACACAGTCAAAGTTGAAAACGGGTTTGTGACGACCCGAAGATGAGAGGAGGGTTAAATAGTGTGGTCACTCCTAAATCATAGACAGACATGGAGTATGGTCGGCCTATGGTAATGAAGAAATTGTTTTTTTCTCCAATAAAACAAACAAATAGCCTATTGATATTTCAAATACTATTTATAAGTACACACAGCTAGGTAAGGTAATGTCAAGGTCGTCCTGTTGAAATTAAAGCATTTTGGCGACCTGATACGTTGCTATGACAAACTTTTGCAGTCCTAAACAGTACAATGTCCGAGGTACGGGAAGACAAAGCAAAATACATATTGGGATTAGAAAACGTGTGATTTAGCTCACTTTCTTACATAAATTGTTGAGAATATTATGTCAGTGGAATGTTCAGTGAAACTTTTCTCTGGAAGATAACAATTTGCACGGGATATCTTTCTAACAAACATGGAGCCTTCATCCGGAAATGGCCTTGAAAATGACATCATGCAGCATCCCTTCACGATTGGCCAATACGGCAAATGCCGGGAACGCCCATGGGCGTGCTTGAATTAAGGGTGGAACTGTCTTTACTGCAGCTGGACCCTTCTCGAAAAAAGAGGGGTGAGGAGATGGACAGAGAGGGGTGAGGAGGTGGAGAGAGGGGTGAGGAAAAAAGGTGAAAAAAGAGGAGTGGGAGAGGTGAAAAATAGAGGGGGAGATGGAGGGATGCAGAGGAGATGGAGAGAGACAGGGTGAAGAGGTGAAAATAGATGATGTAGAGAGAGGGGTGACTGAGGGATGGAGGGAGGGTAGGGGCAGCAGTGGCCTAGTGGTTAGAGAGTTGGTCTTTCAATCTGGGAGTTGTAGGTTTGAATCCCCCCTGACCTCTCTCTATATCTCCATGGCTGAAGTGCCCTTGGGAAAGGCACCTGACCCCACATTGCTCCAGTGAATGTAACCAATAACCTGAATAATAACTGTAAGTCGCTTTTAATGAAATGAATGTGTGAGTGAAATGTAATGGACAGATGGAGTTCTCTTCACTTGGGAGTCAGTTTTTCATAGTAATCAGGAGGAGGGTTCTGGGTGTCATCAGGATGGTTCTGTGTCTTTGGGTCATTGGAGTTCTGAGTAATCAGGAGGGTGTAGAACATGTGGGTCTCTCGAGAGCGTCATCATCTTTCTAGAGCTGACGAATCAGAAGAGCCGCCAGGGTCACTCCAATGATCTGGAAATGACATGCACACACACACATACACACAAACACATAGACACATTATATAACATTACACTACATTGCATTACATTACATTACATTATATTACATTACATTGTATTATATTGTATTGCATTATATTGTATTGTATTTTATTATATCCTCCTGACTACCAGCAGTTCAATTTTGTCCTCTCTAGAGGACATTTGTAAACCACAATATCTCCCACCCAATACACACGACTTTGCTAACTCCCAATGGTCTTTGAAGAGGACATTCAGAGCTTTCCAATGACACCATGTGTCTAGGGGTGGGGCTTTGGTAACTTTCTATTTCTTTGCAAGGAAAATGGTGTCCATTAAAAATAAGCCGCTTTTGGTTAAAGGGAAAGTAAATGCATAAATAAAGTGTGAAATTATTGTCTTAAAACCTCATCTTTATATGTTATTTCAATCTCTTCAGAGCACAATTAAACCATTTCTAAATGAATGTAACATTATTTAATTCCCATATTTAGGCGTTAAAGAAATGTCCTCTAAAATGGACATTGGTAGTGACATCTTCCATTTTGTTTATATTTTTATAGTCAGAAAGTCAGTATCAGAATCAGAAGGAGAGACACTTTACAGCACATTATTGATAAATAATCCTAGATGTGATGTTTGAGGAAGATGCTGAAGGTTCAGAGACCTCTTAGGATTAATTTCAAGCAGGAAAAGTAGAATCAGAATAAGTTGAACGTTTCCTATTAATGCATTTGTCGCCCCATGTGGAGCATGACTCTGATGTGTGTCTGAACTTTGCAGAACAATATTTCAACCAAAAATTATATTAAGACTAAATTAAGGCGAGACACGGCAGGTGAAATATCGATTTTTTTCATGCCCTGGTCAAATTTGAGATTTTGGGCTAATTTGCATCTTTAACTTGTTATATTTCATACTACCATAGAGAAAACATTAAAATTACACATTTAAGTGTCTGTTTCAGCACATTTTGTTTAACCGCGGCATCCATTTTCTCCTAAATTTACCAAAAATTCTTCCTTTGGACTGCGTTTGGTCGTTTTACACGACATCTGTCATGTCTGGTATGGTTTTAAAGCACTGAGTTTCGGTCAGAAGGCTGTGTTATCCAAATATGGGCATTTCCTTTCTTTTCAGCAACCAATCCTGACTCTCTGAAGGGGGGTTTAGATGACTAAAGTAGATTCATTGGCTGGCGGTGCTTCCCTGCTAACGTGATTCGCCCAGTGCCTCACGTGTTATCTTTTTGACATTTCTGTCTTAGCTTGCTGCGGGAACTTCAAAATATCTTTGCTGTACGAAACAGTTTACAAAAAGAAAGACACAATTGTGTTTAGCAAGGTCCGTGATAATATATCAGCCGGCCGAATTGGCACATAATCGTCCAGGGAACAGCACGTGCGGTCGTAAGTTGTTTGCAAACTGTGAGGAGTGCGAGACCCAGCAGGTCCGTCTCTCGTCTAAATGAGATAATAATGATCATCTGTGTCCTAACTATGCCGAATCGGATCTGTCAATAAACAGTCATCCAAACAACCAGGGCTTTTGCAGTAGTCTGCTTCTGAGTGCAACAGTTGTAAAGCAAAGGGTGGTTACAGGCGACATGCGTCCACACGACTGCAGACCTGTGGAGATGTCGCCTTCGATGTAAAAGTGCGCACAGCGCTTTTGGCACACGATTTGGGCATGAGTTATGCTGCGCTGAATAAGATCAGCAAGGTTTTGGGGATCCCTTCCCTTCATTTGAAAATATACCAGCGACATGACAAAAGAGTTAGGCTACAGGTATCCTAGGTTACAGAAAGATGAATGATTACAGACTTGATGATAATAATGTAGGCCTAGTAATAATAATATGTAGCCTACAGTATTAGGTAGGATGTAGACCTACACATTATTATGACAGGTAGGCCTAAGTAGGCTATGTTACACCACTAGTAGTAAACATAACAAAAGATAATATTAGATTAGGCTAAAATAAATAATTTGACAATAGCCTACAATTTCATGAATGCAAAAAAAACATTCATAAGAGTAACAACATGGCATAACACAAAAAAGATCTGTTTTCAATTCACTGGCAAAAAAAATCATAGACACAATCCTAAAAGCAGCAGAATTGGAGGACAGGATTGCCTGTCAGGGGTCTCTCCTGTTCCTTAGCCCTAAAAAATCGCATTATAGGCCTAATAGGCCTATATCTGGTGTGCACTTCATCTGAGAACATGCAATGATATCTCTGACTTCATACCCTCAATGTTACCATGTGAGGTTGTACAAAACAAACAAACAAACAAACAAAACAAAAAATAAAAATAGACCTTGGCTATTTACTGGCCCGGTGATGTACACAGGCTTTTCCATGAGACAGAAGTACAGTATCCCAATTTCGTTTTATCATGTAGGCTGTTGCAAAACACTTCATCTAGCAAATAAAGACCATAACAAGTCATAGAGAGTACATAACAAGTTACAAGTATATTAAAATGTTCCTATTTCTAAAGGCAGCCTAGCAGCAAGCATTCGGTTTGTCCATAAGCCTAAGCCAACCTTGTCATGTCATTGGGTAAGCGGTTAGGGTGTCAGACTTGTAGCCCAAAGGTTGCCGGTTCGACTCACGACCCACCAGGTTGGTGGGGGGAGTAATTAACCCTAAAGCGACCGACTGGGGTCATTTATGACCCCGGGCACATATTTTCATACACCATTTCTTCAAATTTCATCAGAAAAACTTGTCCTTCTAGGAGTTTGTCAATACATATGCTGTGCATGTTGTGAATTATTTTTTTGTGAGATTTGGACTATCTATATGGAATTTATAATCAAAACACCTCTGAGGTCATTTATGACCCCGAGAGGATCCATGAGATAATCAACATTATTATGTCCATTGTTGTTGTAATTTTCAAACTCTAGTTTTTGTATTTTGTGTCTTGGGGCAGGCCATGGTCAGCAGACCTAAAATATTCATAATATAAACATTTATAGTATTAAAATATAACATATTATATAATTAAATAGGGCATCCCTGCGATAGCCAACAATGACAATGGGTAAATCAATAATAATTATAGGGCTACTTAACCCTATCCAGACCGGGCTTTTTTGGCATTCCTGGGACCGGGGGGGGGCTCTTTTGACACCCCCCCCCCTAATAACTTGGGAACCGAATGCCGTATGACCACCAAACTTGGAGGGGATGATCTTCAGTTTGGTGTCATTATTGGATATTATGACATCATTATGACGTCATTTCCTGTTTTTATTGCCCAAAATGTCACCTTCATGTATTTTCCATCTAACTTGGGAAATGCACATCAATTTTGGTTATTATTTGCTTCAGACCACTTCAAATGTTCACAAGGGTGTCTGATGCTGATGAAAATGTAAAAAAATATGAAAAGTGATGATGATGAGACTTAGATCAGTGATTTTTGGTCAGACGTACCTGTCAGAAAACCGTTGCCATGGCAACAACAAAAAATATAAACCTAATCTTTTGGTATCACACTGTAGCCAACTTCATTTTAGGAAAAGTCACAAAGTTTCGTAGTCATAGCTTTAGTCATTCAGGAGTTATACGACATCAAAGTTGGTGCGGGCACTTTTAGCCCCCCCCCCCCCCCCCCGGTCTGGATAGGGTTAAACCATAATAGATATAAAAAATAAACATACTTTATACAGTATAACTGCAGTCACAAATGTGTAGGCCTATACTGGACGGTACGTTGTAACAATAGTTGTTCTGTCAAATAGGCCTAGATAGGCCTATAATCAATGTCAGCCTAAACATTCAAGGCCCTTTCTTGTGTTCTTTAGGGGATTTTATTGTCAGTAATAAATGTTTAGAGAGCTTAAAATGAACTTCTGATGCTTTAACATCCATGGACCTACTCCATAGTTTGTGTGATTTTTAATAGGGCCGTTTCAGAGGTCTGTTACGGCCTATACTAACACATTGGTATACCCAAATTAGAGTGTTTTTTAATAAGATATGGCTAAACTACAACAGTTAAATATTAAAAATGCACTAAATGCTACATCCAAAGTATTTTCAACATGAGTACTATATAAATAATATGAGTAATCAACTGGTAAAGTTTCAATAGTCATGTCTACGTTCATTATGATGGGCCTCTGCACCTTAGTATCATGATCCGTCATTGAGTAACAACACAGCCTAAAAGGTCAAGAAACCCCTGTAGGAGCTAGAAGAGGGTCTGACATATGGTGCTTGGCATGGGCATGTAGACTACACATTTATTGTAATGAATTATGCTGTGTTAAGTTGTTGATTATGATGTAATCCACTTTTTTCCCCCATACAAATCTTTGAAGGCCAATTTCTCAAAATGTGTTTTTTCTCCCGCTCTGTGCGACGAATCTCCACTTTCGCTCAACCAATCTGTTCCATACTTTACAGTCTTATTCCAAGCAATGTTGTGAATGTTTATTCAGAGGGATTTGTTGATATGTCATTCATGGCCTGATTTATTTGACATTATTTGCATAAAAATAGGCCAAAATCGCATTTTTTAAGGTTTAGCAGAATTTTCTCTTTTTCTGGATAACAAAATTCCTTCTGAAAATATTTTTGTATCTACTATATTAATAAAATAAAAAAGGAATTTTGAAGCTGGCATTTTCAGGTGGTCAGATCCGTTGCATCAAAAATTATGCAAATTAGCGCATATTTAATTAGATAATAGCCTAATTAGCATATTTGAAAAACAAAATATAGAAAACTTGTAATACATTTTTTTCTCCAATTTCACCCTTATGTTGTGTTCGGGTCATTTTTGACCCATTTTCAAGTTTTAGTGTGAAAAAAACACACTTTCCTTTATTTTCTTGGAATGAAGCTTCATCTAATCCTCAGTCACAATCATGGCAACACAAAAAAAATATGTTTTATCATTTTAGTAAATTTTAAAGGTCCAAAAAAAAAAAAAGTTACATCTGTGGTGTTCAGGGTCAAAATTGACCCGGCATAGATTTTTGGCTGTTGTATGCATTTCTGAAAAGCTGTTGGTTGCCCCTTGTCTTTAGTTTGGTGATTTATGGTGAGGAAAATATATTTCTTGGCTGAAATTTTTTTTGCCAGCTTTTTCATATTCCAAATCCAATATGGACGCCGGACAGTCCCATACACTACAATACGTCATATCTCCTGTTGTGAAAGGAGTACAGATGTATTTCTGGTGTCTGCTCATATGTTTTCATGGTCAGGGAATCCATTTCTGCATTATATAATGAGATTTTTTGCACATTTGTTTGCAAAATACATTTTTGCACATTATTTTTTCCAAAAAACGTATCAAAAATTCACAATGGCACCCAAACATGTAGAACTGGTCTTACTTTCCATAAAGTTGATGTGGCAATGACATAATGGTCCATGTTCATGGCATAGGGGATTCAGATGAATAGTGTGACTTTTTTCATGTTAATTGATGTGTTCATTTCCAATATCTTTGCATTAGATTGGTGGAATAGCTGTGACTCGGACAGAATTGTTATTTTGTATATTTACCACACTAAAATCATATAAATATTGAAAAACACCAAGTCAACATATTTAAACATTGATTTTATGCACTGAAAAATTTAGTTGACATTTGGTCTTTATCCTGCTATTAATCTCTTTGGGTTGGTTTGGACCTCAACACCACAAATGCCACTATTGATGATATTTTTCAATATTAGAGAAAAACCAATAAAATTAATTTGGGGATTGTTGTACTCTCATATCAGCTGTAATACATGGACAACATAATCACTAATTGTATCACTTTGGGAGGTATTAATAGTGAATTTATGCAGATTTTGATAGTTTTGGACATCAAAAACGATTTACATAACGTAAGATAAAAGATCTTTAAAGTCAAAAAGATGAATACATCAAGTAATATTTCCATGGATATGAATACATACCAAGTTAGCCATGAGATGAAAAACAATATTTTATGATAACTAGTGTTTTTGGGTATTTTATGGCTGAGTTTTGTTATCTCGGGTCAAAAATGACCCGAACACCACAGGTGTATGCAGCTTACGAACACAACACAAGGGTTAAATAAGTGATCAACTGGTAAAGTTTCATATTGATATCTGCAAGTTAAAAAAAAATTACCCTATTCACCTACAGTGTCTCGCCTTAATCCTATAGACATGAACACATGTTTGTTCCAGAGATAATAACCCATATTTCACAAATCAGAACTATAAAATTAGTCAACTCTGGTGAAAGTTCTCAGTTGAGGGACCACATGTCATTCAAGCTTCAACTGCAAGTCCAGTTGCTTAAAACAAAATTGCTTTGACTTGAGATGACCTGCATGAATGATAATGGTCACAGACACATCCAGTTTCCACCTCAAACCAATAAAACACTCATTGTAAACTCATATATGCTCAAATTTACTAATTATTAAACTGATTGTTATGCTTTTTCATCCAGATTGATTGATAGCAATTAAGGTACATTTTCAATGTACGGCCTTCCAATGTCCACTGTAATGGACACATTAAATCTTTAAAATAAAAAATAAAAATTCGAAAAAAAATTTGTCAATCTCATTTTTGGCCTTCAAACAATTAGGGGAGTGAAAAAAAAACAAAGATTTTTAAACTTGTTTTACCCTGGTAGTCAGGAGGATATTATATTACATTATATTATATTATGTTATATTGTATTATATTATCCCTTTTGAAAATCGACGATGGTTTACTATGATATTACTATGATTACAGTGAGTCCAATATGAATTTGATCCCTTGCTGATTTTGCCGGTTTGCCCACTAATAAAGACATGATCAGTCTATAAATTTATGATAATATGTATTCAAACATGGAGAGACATAATATCAAAAAGAAATTCCAGAAAATAACTTAAAATAATATATTTTAATTGATTTATTAAATTTAGGCAAATAAGTATTTGACCCCTCTAGTTAAAGAAGATAAAGTGCTTTGTGTCAAAGTCCTAGTTGTTTAGCACTGAGGTCAGATGCTTCTTTTAGTTGATGACAATGTTTGTGCATATAGTAGAAAATATTTTTGCCCATTTTTCTTTGCACATTATCTCTAAAACATTAATAGTTTGTGGCTGTAGCTTGGCAAATGGGAGGTTCAGTTCTCTCCATAGAATTACTATAGGGTTCATATTTGGAGACTAGGCCACTTCACGACTTTAATATGCTTCTTATTGAGCCACTCCTTCGTTGCTTTGACTGTATGTTGTGTATTATTGTCATGTTGGGAGATCCAAAAATGGCCCACCCTTCAGTGTAGTGGTGGAGGGAAGGACGTTTGCACTCAGGATTGCACATTACATGTCTCCCTCCATCCATTCGTTGACGATGTGAAGTTGTCCTGTGCCTTGACCAGACAAACACCCTCAAACCATAATGATACCACTTTCATGCATGATGGTGAGGAAGGTGTTCTTGGGATCATAGACAGCAGTACTCTTTCTCATAACGCATTGAATTGTGATAATGCCAAACAGCTTGATTTTGGTTTCATCTGACTACAGCACCTCCTTATCATATCCAAAACCAGTCTGATATCCGTTGGCAAACCTCAAGTGGGACTGCACAGGTTCCTTCTGAAATAGAGGTACCATGTGTGCGCTACAGTATTTTAAACCTCAGTGGCATTAAGTGCTACCAATAGTTTTCTCAGTGATTTTGGTCCCAGTAGCTTTGATATCATTGCCTAGTTCATCCCGTACAGCTCTAGAGTGATTTCTTTCTGTTCTCATGATTATCAAATCCCTACAAAAGGTCAAATCTTGTATAGAACCCCAGACAGGCTGATGGATAGTCATTTTGTATTCCTCACATTTTGGAAGAAATGCATCAACAGCTGGGTCATTAATAATCAGTCTCTTTTTTGTGGCTTTGCAGCCCATTTAACCCTAAAGCGACCGACTGGGGTCATTTATGACCCCGGGCACATATTTTCATACACCATTTCTTCAATTTTCATCAGAAAAACTTGTCCTTCTAGGAGTTTGTCAATACATATGTTATGCACGCGGAGAATGATTTTTGTGAGATTTGAACCATATACACTCGCCTCCAAAAGAGTTGTCGCCTATCCATCTGTTTGGAATAACAGCTAATAACCTGACTTTCAATTAATCACTTGGCTTCAGAAGTCACTCATATGAAAGCTACAACCCTCCCGAATGAAAATGTATGTACAAAAATAAATGTCATGCACCAAAGAAAGATTGACCCTTTATTGAACACAGACAGGGCAGATTTTTACAAGACAAAAGTTTTGTCGCTTATCGAACATAATGTGAAAATGAGCAGATAAGTCACTTCAAAACACTTCAAATACACAGATCAAGTTGCATACTCACGAATCACTCTTACCTTTTCAGAAAATCAACTTCGGCCTTAGATGTATGTTTAGGGTCACTATAATCATGGAAAGCAACACAATGAAAATCAATGGAGTTCAATGAGAGATGGTGACATATTCGCTATTCGTAGAGCAATACATGTTTAACTTCATGATTTAACCCTTATGTTGTGTTCGGGTCATTTTTGACCCGTTTTCAAGTTTTAGTGTGAAAAAAACACACTTTCCTTTATTTTCTTGGAATAAGGCTTCATCTAATCCTCAGTCACAATCATTGCAACACACAAAAAATATGTTTTATCATTTTAGTACATTTTAAAGGTCCAAAAAAAAAAGTTACATCTGTGGTGTTCAGGGTCAAAATTGACCCGGCATAGATTTTTGGCTGTTGTATGCATTTCTGAAAAGCTGTTGGTTGCCCCTTGTCTTTAGTTTGGTGATTTATGGTGAGGAAAATATATTTCTTGCCTGAAATTTTTTTTGCCAGCTTTTTCATATTCCAAATCCAATATGGCCGCCGGACAGTCCCATACACTACAATACGTCATATCTCCTGTTGTGAAAGGAGTACAGATGTATTTCTGTTGTCTACTCATATGTTTTCATGGTCAGGGAATCCGTTTCTGCATTATATAATGAGATTTTTTGCACATTTGTTTACAAAATACATTTTTGCACATTATTTTTTCCAAAAAACGTATCAAAAATTCATAATGGCACCCAAACATGTAGAACTGGTCTTATACTTTTCATAAAGTTGATGTGACAATGACATAATTGTCCATGTTCATGGCATAGGGGATTCAGATGAATAGTGTGACTTTTTTCATGTTAATTGATGTGTTCATTTCCAATATCTTTGCATTAGATTGGTGGAATAGCTGTGACTCGGACAGAATTGTTATTTTGTATATTTACCACACTAAAATCATATAAATATTGAAAAACACCAAGTCAACATATTTAAACATTGATTTTATGCACTGAAAAACTAATTTAGTTGACATTTGGTCTTTATCCTGCTATAAATCTCTTTGGGTTGGTTTGGACCTCAACACCACAAATGCCACTATTGATGATATTTTTCAATATTAGAGAAAAACAAATAAAATAAATTTGGGGGTTGTTGTACTCTCATATCAGCTGTAATACATGGACAACATAATCACTAATTGTATCACTTTAGGAGGTATTAATAGTGAATTTATGCAGATTTTGATAGTTTTGGTCATCAAAACGATTTGCATAATGTAAGATAAAAGACCAGTAAAGTCAAAAAGATGAATACATAAAGTAATATTTCCATGGATATGAATGCATACTAAGTTAGCCATGAGATGAAAAACAATATTTGATGATAACTAGTGTTTTTTTTATTTTATGGCTGAGTTTTGTTATCACGGGTCAAAATGACCCGAACACCACAGGTGTATGCAGCTTACGAACACAACACAAGGGTTACTAAATGATAAAAGCCCTCAAACACCTGCAGCATGCATGCAGCTCCTCATAAGAGCTGTATCTGTACCATGTTTCATTTTATGCAGTATTTCTCTTTTTTCATATTCTTCATCTCCAACACCATATAGTTTTGACGCTATCAGTTCTAAAATGGTTGATCTTGGGATCTTGACTTGAGAGTATGAGTCCCATTAGCCTTCATTTTTGTCAGAATTAGGCCTGACATACTCTTGGCTGGCTTTTTTGAGACAGGACAGTGGGAGAGACTTCTTTGGTGTTAAAGGTGAAGAATTTGTAAAAAATGCATGGTGCCTAAAGTCAAACATGGGAGGGATACAGCTCTTATGTGGAGCTGCATGCATGCTGCTGTTGTGTGAGGGCTTTTATCATTGATTACATCATGAAGTTAAAAATGTATTGCTCTACGAATAGCAAATATGTCACCATCTCTCATTGAACTCCATTGATTTTCATTGTGTTGCTTTCCATGATTACAATGACCCTAAACATACACCTAAGGCCAAAGTTGATTTTCTGGAGAGGTGTGAGTGAATCAGTGATTAAGTATGACACCTGATCTGCGTATTTGAAGTGTTTTGAAGCTATTTATCTGCTCATTTTCACATTATGTTCTATAGGCGACAAAATTTTTGTCTTTTCAAAATCTGCCCTGTCTGTGTTCATTAAAGGGTCAATCTTTCTTTGATGCATGAAATTTATTTTTGTATATACATTTTTATTCGAGAGAGTTGTAGCTTTCATATGAGTGACTTCTGAAGCCAAGTGATTAATTGAAAGTCAGTTTATTAGCGGTTATTCCAAACAGATGGGTAGGCGACAACTCTTTTGGAGGCGAGTGTATATGGAATTTATAATCAAAACACCACCCCGAGAGGATCCATGAGATACTCAACATTATAATGTCCATTGTTGTTGTCATTTTCAATTGCTGTTTTTTGTATTTTGTGTCTTGGGGCAGGCCATGGTCAGCAGACCTACAATATTCATAATATTATAGCCAACAAAGCATATTGTGAAGGCACCCAGGTAGCATTTCCTCTGTTATTGCTCCATATTTGTTGATATAATGGCACAGTGTTCCTAGACACATGATGAGAATATGAAATGGAAGTCATCCTGATGAACAAAGATGGAGAAAACAAGTCATCTGTGTAGAAATCAATGGTGTTTTTAGAATTTTCATTATTATATGGCATCAGTTGAATAATTGTTTTGCTCTAATACATATGGAAGACACCGTTTCACAGCTACAATGCCCAGAAAAAGTTTCAGAGAAAATTTGAGTGTGCATAAGGTTATATGTTTGAGACATGGTTTTGTCTATGTAAATTACCATATTCTCTGATCTTGTAATTTCATGAACCCAGAAATGTTGAGTACCCTAAAGTTTTATTGCAGAAATATCCTCTATGGGCCTAATGGATAGAATTTAGCTTGGTTTCCTAAAGTTTCACTTTGAGCAATTTCCATAATTAGCATAAATATACTGTATTATTATGGTAAGACTACTACAAGTTAATAGGCTAAAAAAAATCTATGATAGATATCACCATGAAACTTTCTCAGTTAATTACTGATGATGAGAGAAGAAAAAAATGTATTGGATGTTTTTTGTATTTTGATGTTTACATATGCAAATGAGGGCATACGTCATATTTAGCATATACGTACACTGTAAAAAATGCCCGTTGAAATTACGGCAAAAAACTGTCAAATTGCAACAGTCAGTGACCGTAAAATGTAAAACAGTTTGTCTCTGTACTAAATACGGCAAGCTACTATTAAGTCAAAAAGCACTACATGACTTTATTTTTGACAGGTGTCATATGTAGAAAATACTGGACTGTTCTCTGTAAACGAAAAAAATATTGGAAAATACCGTTAAGTGAAGATGAAGTAGTCAAGAAACGATACATAACTTTATTTTTCACTGGTGTCTTATGTAGAAAATACTTAACTGTTCACTGAAAAGGAAATATTTGAAAATACTGTTAAGTGAAGATGAAGTAGTCAAGAAACGGTACATGACTTTATTATTCACTGGTGTCATATGTACACAGCAAATTTGTCAGAGTTAGATTGATCAGACTGGTTAGACTGATGTTCAGCCAAAATCTAAACACCAAGAGTTGCAGCAAGACTACACAGTGTTATTTGACTCCTCTGGATCGGAGTTGTTGAGCTAAGAGAGCTAGAGAGTTAATGTTTAATTCCCCAGAGAGTTATGAAAACCATGCCTCCTCAAATGTCGAATGTTTTGTTAACATGAGCAGCCATTTTTGTTGAGTCCCGTATAACTTAAGTGAACCAAACTCAATCCTCTGTAAGTGAACCAAATTGTGAACCAACAGACAGAACTCTGTTCTGCTTTTCTTCACATTGTGTATACTACAAAAAGTAGGTGCTCTTTCTGGTCGTGTTGGGCTTTTTGAGTCAGATGGTGCAAAGACAACAACCTCCTGCTGAATGTCAACAAGACCAAGGAGATTGTTGTCAACTTTCAGAGGGTCCAAAAACAACTGCCACCACTGACCATCGACGGTGATGCTGTGGAGAGAGTGAGCAGCACCAAGTTCCTTGGAGTGCACATCAGCGACGACCTCTCTTGGACCACCAACACTACATCACTGGCGAAGAAGGCCCATCAGCGTCTCTACTTCTTGCGCAAACTAAAGAAGGCAAGTGCTACACCCTCCATCATGACAACATTCTACAGAGGAACCATAGAGAGCGTCGTGTCCAGCTGCATCACAGTGTGGGGAGGAAGCTGCACGGAGAAAAACAGGAAGACACTCCAGCGTGTTGTGAACACAGTGAAGAAGATCATTGGAGTACCACTCCCCTCCCTGCAGGACATTTACACCGCACGCCTCACCCGGAAAGCACTGATGATCATCAAAGACACAAGCCACCCTGCACACAAACTGTTCAGCCTCCTGCCCTCTGGAAAGAGGTACAGGCGCCTCCGTTCCCGTACCACCAGGCTTGCAAGCAGCACGATGCATCAAGCAATCAAGATACTGAACACTCAACCCACTCTCCCTTCACTGTCAGCCTCTAGCCAGCCAGGCCACTGACAACGCTCCCTCCCCTCATCCCCACCACCATATCTGCGACTGAACATTCCACCTGCACTACTACATCTGTGACTGAACTTTCAACCTGCACTAACTCAAAACACACACACGCGCACACACACACACACACACACACACACACACACACACACACACACACACACACACACACACACACACACACACACACACACACACACACACACACACACACACACACACACACAAGCACACTGCACTTTCTGCACTAAACCCAAACACACACACACTGACACACAACTCATACTCACACACATACACACACACACACACACACACACACACACACACATACACAGGTACACACACACAGACGCACACCGCACTTTCTACCTGCACTAAACACACACACACACACACACACACACACACACACACACACACACACACACACACACACACACAAAACACATACAAACACACACACACACACACACATACTGCTGCTGGTGTATTTAATAAAAACCTTTTTTAATTATTTATTTCTTCAAATGCTACTATTTCTATGTCAGAACGCTATAAAGGACTTTTAGAAAAAGAACAACAAAATACCTCCTCTTAATGTATGTTCTCTACAAGTCTTCTGTTGTCCAGTCTTGCACTTTAAATGTCTGTATGAGCAATGTCTACGTCCATACTGTCTATGTCCATGTATGAGTACTGTCTATGTCTATACTGTCTATGTCCTTACCTAGATTAGTCTATGTCTGCATGGGAGAGCAAGAAACGCAATTTCAAATTCTTTGTATGACCAGTGCATGTAAAGAAATTGACAATAAACTTGACTTGACTTGACTTGAGTCCTCTTTTTGTCCAATAGATCTCTTGTGATTGCACTTGTTCTAGGTGCAACTTGTCAAACCACTGATAGGCTGGTTGTAACAGGCAGAGTTTGATATCAACATGCTATTTGATTAGTAGCCATCAATTAACTTAGATTACAACCCTCTGCATGTGTTCAAGTTCATCCTGCGCAAAATTTCCCTTATTGGACTTGGAGGCTTTGCCATCAGAGTTTTCGAGTGAGAGGCAAATTGACAAAGTAAACCTCTCTAAAACTCAGAATATCCTTATTTACATTCCTCCTACCCAACAGAAAGCAATGGAGGTTATAATGAATTAAATATTAATTACTCCACAGAAAAAAGATTGCCTGTCTGCTTGGCTCCAGGTGCCTCCACGTTGTAGATTTGACAACAGTGAAGCTGGCAACTGAATAAACTGTGCAACAGTTAAGGACATTTTGCAATAATTCACTGTAACTTATATATTTCTCCGGTAACAGCCTACAGTTTAGCCTCATTTAATGTGTAAAATATACCTAAAGGCTAGCATAATTTGAAAAACTCTACCTGGGACAGTTATCCCTTGATTCAGTCTCTCAGAAGTAAACTAGTCTATTTACTTCATCCAAATCAATCTGTCAATCAATTCCTGACCTCACCTGAGTGCTAAGGGCTGTCATGCAATGATTAACTTACTGCCTGCACCTGCGAAATGCCTCATCACTCGGGTCACATGGTTCACTTGAACATGTATTTAAACCGGGACTGTTGCATTGTACTGCTCACTGGTTGGCAGCTAGCTAGCTAGCTGGCTGACTGGCTGTAAGGCCGGCCGGCCTGCCCTCACCTGGCCTGGCTTGGCAGGTCACGTTGTAAGGGTGGCTGTATGGCTGGCTAACTAGCTTGTTTGTTAGCGTGCTTGCCCCGCTAGCTGTGGCCTTCATTTTACTCAAGGTTATTTTCAGGCCTTTTTCAAAAAAGGAATGCATTTTCATACCCTTCAGTGAGTAGAATCAGTCCAATCAGTTGTCTGATTGTAACTCTATAGGACTCACCTATTATGGGAATTCCACTTAAATGCAACACATATAAACTTTGAATCCTACGCCTGAGCAACACAATTGTGCTGCTGGTTTAGCAATAAATTCTGTGGAATGAATAGAGATTCACCTTAAAAACAAATGCTTTATACTGTAAATTGAACAGTCATACCGTCAAGGCATAAATAATTTCTGTTGTTTTAACAGAAATTGACTGTAAAATAGGCAAATGAATGCTGTGGAATGGTTAGTATTTCACTTAAAAAACAACAGGGTTGCATTGTTAATTATACAGCTGTATACCAAGAGCCTACATGAGTGTCACTGTTATTTAAACAGTAACTCCCCTTTATTGTAACATCTTGAAAATGTTGATTCTACAAGTCTTAATTTACCTTACCGTAAATCCATATACAAGATCTCTGTGTTTTATACGGTGAAAAAATGGCAACCACAGCTGCCAGTTTTTCACCGTAATTTTGACAAGAATTTTTTTACAGTGTATGCAAGCTTGACAAATTTTCAGCAAAACAATAAAATGTTCAAATTCAATTTTTTTTCTTTAGATGAGGGACAAGCATGTGCAAGATGTAAATAAATTTGAATGAACCCCAAAAAATAATTTATATAGTGGTATTTCTATATAAACTCCTTGGGGTCATAAATGACCCCGCTCGGTCAGATTAGTCGCAAAAACAGGCTGGTCGCTTGAGGGTTAATCTTTGTTCAGGTCTAAAATCATGTCCCTGATGTTATTTGACCACTCTTTGGTCTTTCCCATGCTGGTGAGTGTGACTGATTCACTCATACTATGGACTGATTCTGCTGATTCAATGTGTCTTTTATGCACGTTAGTATGTACAGGTGTCTTTAATTCAGATGACAAGTTGATCGGAAGTGCCCATCTGGTCTGTGGGCCCGGAACTGTAATCAGTTGGCAGGGAATCAAATACTTATTTTGCTCGATGAAATGGAAATAAATTAATATATATTCTCTTCAGTTAATTTCTGGATTTTCTTTTTGATATTCTGTCCCTCCATATTAGAATACATATTATCATAACATTTATTGACTGATCATGTCTTTGTTAGTAGGAAAACCAACAAAATCAACATTGGATCAAATACATATTGGACTCACTGTATCATGGTTCTACTATGGTATGTCATGCTTACTCTAAGTACTCTGAACCAGTCATAATTGTAGTATGGCTTACTATAGTATACTGTGATATTTATGTACTGTAGTAACATGGTTCTATCATGGTATGTCATGAATACTCTACGCTTAAAAAATTGACAATTTTTTAATGCGGTAACCATGTTTGTACAACCACATATCATGGTGATTCTAAGTATTATCAACCAACCATATTTCTAGTACAATAGCTGCCATAGTAGTAGCCCTTATAAAGATTAACCATGGCTCTACTATGAAAACTAATCATGGTTTTACCATAGATTTACCATGGATTATAGTCATTTATGGTTTATATTTTACCCTATATTTAAAATATAAGGCATTACACTACTTTTGCATTACTTAAAGGGACACTCTGTAGGAAATGGTCAAAAAAGGTACTGCAACTATGCTGTTCATCGAAACTGGGCTGCCTATTGCCAATTGTGATCTTTATATGAAAGTTTACTAAGTAATAAACAAATATGTTCTAGTATGGTTCAAGTACAGTCATTTTTGCTGCTAAAAATGTGGATTTTTGGAAATTCAAAATGGCAGACCATGGAGAAGATTCCCCATTTCATGTATGAAAAGTGTTTTTTTTTTCCAGTCATAATGAATGCTTAGAATTTGATGCTGGTGGTAAGTATTCATGAAAAAAAGTAATGTTAGTGAAATGGCAGCATGAATTCTGGAAATAAACAACTAAAAATCTCACTCAGTGTCCCTTTGAGTTACTTTCGCCAAAAGAACTGTAGGGCTTAACGTGGATCTGGCAATTTATTACAGTGTACATCAAGCTCATGAGTCATGACCTTTTCACCTCCAACCCAGGAGGTGTTTTGGCAGCATACAGACTAAAAACTAGCAGGTTCCGGAATAGCTTCTTTCTGACCAACCACACTGAATACCACTAAAATCCAGGTCATTGTAATGCATTTGTAACTTCAGTTATTTAGCATCATTGCTACGTAAATATTACAGATGTTTGACCTGTAATGCCTTACATTACTACATTACAGCAAAAAGTAATGCATTACAGTAATTAATTACTTTTGTCTCAGGAGAGGAAGAGAGCAAAATATGCGGATCTTGTGGCTGAGTGCCGGAGGAATGGTTGGAGTGCCCGCTGCGAGCCAATAGAGGTGGGTTGCAGAGGCTTCGCGGGCAGATCCCTACACCGTGTCCTTGGGCTCCTTGGAATTCGCGGACTGCACAGGAGAAGAGCCACCAAGAACATCTTGGAAGCAGCAGAGAGGGCTTCACGGTGGCTTTGGTTGAGGAGGGGTGAGGCGTGGCGTAGTGCGCTACCTGGACACAAGTCAGGGAACTGATCACCCCCGGCTGGGTCGCCCGGTGAGGGTGTATGACTTAACCCTTTTACTGCCGTCGTCGCAAAATTGCGACAGGTCGCGGTATTGAATTAGGTGGGCTGTCACGTCGAATAGAGTGTAAAATCTTGTCCATACTCCTTTCCACTGGGTGGCAGACATGTGGTACTTCAATCCTTTCTAAGAATTTCGACCCCTCTTAGTGCATTTTTTTCGAGGAATTTCCATCTGAAAACCCAGACGCGGAAGTTGCGTTGCAAGTCACTATTTCAAAACAAAGGAGGATCGGCGTTGTGAGATTGTGCACATAATTTCCTCTAATTCAAGCCCAAATACATTCCAAATGCAAGTTGTCTTGGTGGTTTATGTTTAGTGACATTATATTTTCCCACAAGTTGATTGTTTATGTGTAGACATTTATAATATGTCCTTGGGCAATGTGTCTCCTATTGCTAGCATAGCCGTGGCTACAGAGAAGAACAGCCAACTTGAATAGGCAGTGAAATAGATCCCCTTGCCAAACACAAAGAAACACGGCGTCAGTTTTACATACATACACAGTTTTACAAACATAAATGATCCTAACCACAACTCAATGGAAAGTTTCGGGATTGAGAAAAGTGGTTTGTTTGGAGACTTCATTACGTAGGGGAGTTCCCATTTGAACACACGCGACGCGAAGGCGAAGCCCTGTTCCAGGCGAGCTGAACCCATGCGACTGGTTTCATTCACTGAATAAATCTGAAGCAAGTTGGCCTGCCCCCAGACGACAACTTGTCATGATGTTTTGTGTGCAATGCAATTGCGTATTTCGCCCCTCAAGTAATTGCAGCCATTATTATAAGAAAAAAGATGTTGCTGCTGAGATTGCAACACAGACGATCAATCGGCTGTTTGGGACCTCCCCTGTCAAACACAGAAACACGGTGTAGCCTACCTAGGAAACATGATCCTGAACACTAACTAATGAATATTTGCGGGGTTGTGAGAATGTGTTTGCTTGGCGATTTGTAAATGGTTACGGGGGATTTCCTTAGAACATGCGAGAAGCGTTTATTGTCATCCAAAAACCCACAGGGCGATATGCGTAATTTCACTGAATAAACCTCTAAATAGGCAACCACTATTTCTATGTCGTGCGTTTTATATGCAATACAATGCCATATGTCGCCCCTAAAGTGATTGCAGTCATCATGTGTTCATCGAAATAGGCTATATTTCACTTGGTGGTGAACTTTGACGTGCGTCTTCCCCTAAGGCGAAAAAGCTAACACATAAAGATAACGTATGTCATTTCCCTCTATGAAAGACCGTAAGGAAAACCACTGCTACAAAAAAGAATGGATTATCCTGTTAGACGTTGTACATCCCGTAGAAATTCGATACATGGCTTGGGGAAATATCCGCGTTTTCTTTTTCTTTTCTTTTTTTTACCGTTGCGCACGGCGAAATGAAGACGCATACCCTATAACACGAATATTTTAGGCTTGTTGAAAACTGGGCTGGTCGCCGTGGTTGGACTGTCTTTATTAGAGTTTGTCATGTCACTAAAGCAGCATGGAAGAGGGGGCGGGGGACCGGAGAGACTGTAGAGGAAAGCGCTGCGCTATGCGTGAGGAGGGATGGTGCCGCTTCTGATCGCCTTCAGATGGCCGACTTTAGGTGTTACTTATAAAGTATAGGCCTACTATAACGTGATAACGTCGGCCTAATTGGGCTGTGTGTATTTTCGATCCATGTCTGTATGCCTAACAGTAGCCTATGATACCAAAATGAATAGAAGCAGTTTATAAGTCAATAGAGCTGAGATAACAGGAGAGGTGATGCTGATTTGCTCCGCCTCTCCACCCCTTTTCCTGAAACTGATTTCACAAGGGTACACCTCATGATACAAATTAAGCATTTTTTATGCCCATTATCTTGATACTGTGCCCATTAGTTCTGTGAAATGTAAGTGACAATCTGTAACATTCATTCACTGAGCTATGCTGATGATCATCAAGGATGATCCTATGCATACAGAGGTCACTGCCCCTGCGCCTTATCCAAATAGCCTACAGTAGCCTATATAGGTCACAGGTGTAGTAAAATAGGCTATATAGATATATATGTGTACTGAATATGTGTGCTTACCCTGTCTGAGAAAGGTTTTCACAGACTAAAAAGTCACAGGTAGATGCAAGCACTTTTGGCACTCCAGGCAACAACCTCCCAGTTATTGCTAGTTATTATTATTACAATATTAGTTACAATATTTACTATATGTTAGGCTTAAAACTGCTTTTTTACTTGACCATAATGTATGTGCACAACATGACAGTAATGGGATGCCACATATTTCTAAATAAATTCAATAATCTATTGAAAATCTATTGAAAATTATCAATATTTTCCATTACTAATTAAAAATTCAAAATGGCCGCCCCATATGACGTCATAATATGCTAATTAGGTATGCATATTTACTCCCAAAATAAACTTTGGGTCTTCCTCAACATTTTTGTAATTTACAGTTAGGCTCTATCTGTTACCACTGTCCAGCCACAGCCTGTTGAATATGTGATGCCCTAATCGAGCATTTTCACCAAAATAACATTGGCATTAAAAGGGTTAAGACCCGAAACACAGATGTGTCCAGGTTGCTACACAAGGTATATTGCAAGTCTGCCCAACACTGATAATACAGTACACTACAGCATTACTGTTTAACCCTATTCAGACTGGGCTTTTTTGGCATTCCTGGGCCTGGGGGGGGGCTCTTTTGACCCCCCCCCCGCCTCATAACTCATGAACGGAATACGGTATGACCAGAAAACTTCGGGGAGATGATCTACATATGGACATCTATGAATGTCATCATTTTTGTGACATCATATGGTATAATGACGTCATTATGACATAATCTGATTATAATGCCCAAAATCTTGCCATAATGTATTTTCCATCAAATTTAGGTAATGCACTTAAATTTGAACCCTATTCAGACTGGGCTTTTTTGACATTCCTGGGCTCTTTTGACCACCCCCCCCCCCCCCCATAACTCATGAACGGAATTCAGTATGACTATGAAACTTGGGGGAGATTATCTACTTATGGACATCTATGAAAGACATAATTTTTGTGTAATTATCTGGTATTATGATGTCATTATGACATCATTCTCTTATTATGCCCAAAATCTCACCATAATGTATTTTCCATCAAATTTAGGTAATGCACTTACATTTTAATGATTTTATGCTTCAAACTACTTAAATGCTCACAAAGTTGTCTGATGCTAAAGGAAATAACAAAAAAATATATGAAAATATATGGCGTCATAGATATGGTAAAGTGAATTTTGTTCAGACATACCTGTCAGAAAACCGTTGCCATGGCAACGGCAAAAATGATAAACCTAATCTTTCGGTACTTAACTGTAGCCAACTAAATGTTAGGAAAAGTCACAAAGTTTGGTAGTCATAGCTTAAGTCGTTAAGGAATTACACAACATCAAAGTTGGTGCGGGCACTTTTAGCCCCTCCCCCAGTCTGGATAGGGTTAATGATTAAATGCTTCAGTCTGATGCTAATGGAAATAGCAAAAAATATGAAAAAGGATCAATAATGAGACTTAGATCAGTGATTTTCAGTCAGACATACCTGTCAGAAAACTGTTGCCATGGCAACAGCAAAAATGATGAACATAATCTTTTGGTACTACAAACCCCAACTCTGGTGAAGTTGGGACGTTTGGTAAACAGTGAATAAAATCAAAATGCTATCATTTTCAAAACATTCAATCTATTCATTAGATGGAGAACAGTGAAAAGACAACATATTAAGTGTTAAAACCGAGAAAAAATATTGTTTTGGGGGACATATGTACTCATTTCTAATTTGATAAATCCAACACGTTTCAAATAAGTTGGGACGGGGATCAGTGAAATTTAGTAAACATCCAAATAAGATAAAACAACAAAGAAGAACATTTCAAAATGAATTGTACTGACGGACAATATAGGTGTCAAGGTATAAGATCATCACAGAGAGGCTGAGTCACTCAGAATTAAAGATGCAAAGGGAATAATTACCATAGTTATTACATACATTTTTGAATTCCCTTTGATTTACCACGATTGAGTATATATAAGAAATATTGTATAGGTTCATGACATCATGAAATATTTATTGGCTGTAGTCTCACTCTAGCACTCCAGGAATTAGAGCTATTGAAAATGTTCATATTAAGAATGCTTGAAGGTGGGATAGGAGATGTTTTTCTGGCACATTTTTTACCATATCATCTGAAAAACTCCTCATGACGCCATAGCACCCATTAAAATAGAGTGAAAAAAAAACGAAATCTTTTGGTCCAGTGTAGAGGGCGTAGTCAGAAGAAAACGGCAACCAATAGAAGTAATACTCATCATCACTTCTATTGGTTTCTGACACGTCCATCAACCGCCAGCACTCACCCCTCCTCCCCGCGCGTTCACCGACTCGTGAACTTGACCGACCCCGCCCCCATCATTCATGCACACGCGACAAGGCTCATCATCACTCGGCTAGTAGCAAGGTGGTGAGAGTTAGCAGCAGGCTGAGCTACTTGGAAACTTTGGTGGCTTTTGCAGAGCTACAGGAAGAACTTTGGCTTTTGGAACACTGGACTAACCATGTCAGGATAACATACTCCCTTGGATTATAGTCATCGGACTCGCAAGACCATGACTCCAACACGGGCTGAAAATTGGAAATGGAACCTGACACTCTTGGACACAGATGTCGGCTACGGCAGCGGCTTCAAATACGCTTTGGTGACCATATTTCTAATCGAGAGGTGAGGTAATATATTTGTCTGTATAATATTTTGTGAATTGGTTTAGGACACAGTGGTGTCTTTTTTTAAGCAAGTATCCATTGAGAGGGGTCAGAGGATTAGCTCAAGCTCCAGCATATCTAGCTGCTACCTTGCTTAACATAGCTGCTACCTTAATCGCGTTATTTTTGGTGTTTTTTCCCCCCTGTGGCATTTATTCTGTGCACATAAACACGTTTTCAGAATTGCTCTGTGTAACTCAGACGGTTACTCTTGTGTGTTTTGCTACTAGTTGTGCGAACGAGCCAGACAAACCAGCTGGGAGGACGGAAGCACCCCTTCTCCACCGGCGTTCAGTAACTAAATACGGATTCACCCCGTAGTAAGTAACCTACCATGTTTACGCACACATTACTTTGACCAGCAAAGCCCATGTCTTTCTAGTGGTTTACAAAAATATATCGTTTGCATGTTTTGCTTTGCCTTTGGGTACATTCTCTGTTGTATGACGCTGGTAATAGTAGCAAGCACAAGCACAACCTGTTCGCCGCTCCAGCATTGCAAAATAGATTGCCTTTGGGTTTTCAAATGTTTACATGATTGTGGGTGTAATGTTGTTAACTCGCTGATGTCGTTTTTGAGAAGACAGTAGTTTTGCATTTGATAAATACCACCTAATGACCATGACGGCTACACAGCAGATCTTTATTGTGATGGCTACACTGAATGATCACATGGAGATGCCGGTACATTATTTGTTTTTACCCTGGTTATATTGAAATGTTCTGCTTTGTCCATTCCAAGGTTGTGGTGTTTTCCATAGCTGTTCCTTGATCCTGTATCACAACATATCAAGGCTGTCGTACTTATAACAAAGAAGTTTTTTTGTCGCCATTGGAAGACATACCTCATGTCTCTGAATTGTGGGGTTCCCCAGGGCTCCATTCTGGGACCACTACTGTTCAATCTGTATATGAAGAGATCAGATGCAAAACCCCCTAAGTGCCTTTTCAGAAAATAATCTTAATTAATTTTTATTTAATACAACGCTATCAAAATTGCATATTTTTTCATTTTATTTATGTAATATAACTATTTATTTGTATTATCAAGTACATGAATGTAAACCAAACCAACAACGGGGTTCTCTAAAAATATAGAAGTGCAGGTCTTCAGAAATGGATTTAGGGGGTTTTGCATCTGAACTCTTCATATGTTGCCACTGGGACACATTATCGAGAATAACTCCATAAATTACCATAGCTATGCGGATGATACCCAGCTCTACTTATCTATGTCCCCAAATGACTATACCCCCCTTGAATCACTCTATCATTGCATGGACCAAATTAACAAATGGATGTCTGACAATTTCCTCCAGCTGAACACAGATAAAACTGAAGTAATTATATTTGGGAAAAGAGAGGAGAGACAAAAGATTGCTACTATCCTTGAAACGAAGGGACTGAAAGCAAGGGAAACAGTTAAAAATCTTGGGGTCCTCATTGACAGTGACCTAAACTTCAACAGTCACATGAAAGCTATTACTAAGTCAGCATTTTATCACATAAAAAACGTCTCTAAATTTAGGGGCCTGATGTCTAAACATGATCTGGAGAAGCTAATACATGCCTTTATTTCTAGTAAAGTTGATTACTGTAACAGTCTTTTTACTGGCCTCCCCAATAAAACCATTAAACAGCTTCAACTTGTACAAAACGCAGCTGCAAGGGTTCTTACAAAGACAAGGAAGTTCGACCACATTACTCCAATTTTAAGATCGCTGCATTGGCTCCCAGTAAGCTACAGAATTGATTTTAAGGCTATGCTACTTGTGTTTAAATCACTAAATGGAATGGGACCCACATATCTACTGGACATGTTTCAGCTGTATGCACCAACTAGGTCACTAAGGTCAACGGAGAAGAATTTGCTGGTGATTCCAAAAGTCAAAACAAAGTGTGGAGAGGCAGCCTTTAGCTTCTATGCTTCAAAGCTTTGGAACCAGCTTCCAGATGACATAAAAAATGCACCCACTATTGATAGCTTTAAATCTAGACTCAAGACAAAGCTGTTCTCAGATGCTTTCCCCTAACTTAAAATACTTATTCTTATTATTTTTATTTTTATTTAATTTGTTTTATTTTATTTTATTTTATTATTATTTTTACCTTATGTTTTATCTTAATGTTTTTAAATGCTTTTTGACTCTAATTAATTTCCTTCTTTCTTCCCTGTTTCCTTTCATTTACATTTGTTAACTTTGTGAAGCACATTGAGTTGCACCTGTGTATGAAATGCGCTATATAAATAAACTTGCCTTGCCTTGCCTTGGCAAGTAAATGAAGAATGAATCACCGCTATTTCTAGGTTCTGTTGGTTGCATGCAGATTGTGCCAGATGATTTATCTGTGTATGGTCTAAGCATGGGCTCTGTGCTAATATGCAATTTGTGCTCTTTTTTCCCTCAGGTCAACAGCAACAGGGTCCTTCCACAACCACATACTTATGCCAGTAAAAGCTACAGCATTTCTCCTCCGATCCAAGAAGCCTGGACTGCAGTCACCATCTCAACACACCAACCAAGAGAAAGGCGGCTGGCTCAATTCAGTATGTAGTTCTGCAAATATTCTCAAAGGTCTTCACAGCCCCCCATGGTGCTGAATGCATTTACATTTATTTTTGTAAGGTAAAAACAATGCTGATTACAGAACATAACTTGGGCCATGAATGAAATTTGAGGTAGCAGCCAGCCATCACCTGATGGTGAGAGGTGATCAGAGAGAAGATCAGAGAGAAGCAGGTTGAAATCCCATCCTTACATCTCCCTACCTACACCTCCATCCACAGCTGAAGTGCACTTGAGCAAGGCACACAAGTCCATTTGGTCCTGGGACTGTAGCCAACACCCTGTAAAACCCTGCTGTGTAATTTGATGTAATGAAGCCCTAATATAGTCTAACACATTGCTTGTTTCAGATATGGAAAATTGCACAATAAAAGTTCCAGGACATGAAGGCTGCATACTGTGAACGTCAACCTTCAGGGCACCGTCCTGCGCAGAAGACTTTCTACCCTAAGAGGGATGGCTGACCGCAGACACTCACAACCAGGTGAGCCCAGATGAAGGAGTTATTTTTGGTGTCCCTGCCCCAACAACCCAGGTTACTTACATTTAAAATGTGACTGGAGCTACTGTCAGATATGTGATTTCTAATTCTGTTTATCTTTTTACAGCACAGACGCCTCCAACCTCAGACTAGGCCCTTCACAGTTGCTGCACTTACCCACCTTCCCCGAGTTTTTGTGTGGTAATGACAACTGTAAATATAGTATAAAGTAATGTATCTAGTGTCACGTGTAATACATTGTTTAAATTGTCCATACATTTCAATGACAGTAAATATTGGTGGACACAATTTGACTGTGTGGCTTTTTTAAAATTCATTCTCTGACTGAAAATGCATGGTTACATAATTTATATATTCCACAAGACCACAATCAGAAGATTTTTTGACAGGTTGCATTTATTTTCTATGTATGAAAAGAAAACAATGGTAACAAGACAAACATGGTTCCAAACCAAAAAGGTGAGATGTATAAATGTACAGATGAATGCTCCTACAGATAATGAAAAATAATAAAACTCTGCACACTGCCGGTTTGTGTGTTTTATACCGTACTCTGTATAAACCTTTTATATTGCTCTAGTCGAGCAGGGTAACCCTGGCTAATCCTGGGTATTGTACTGTGTATTACAACGTCAACCCTGTTCAAGTGCCCCATACT
Organism: Engraulis encrasicolus; assembly: GCF_034702125.1. NCBI lineage: Eukaryota > Metazoa > Chordata > Actinopteri > Clupeiformes > Engraulidae > Engraulis > Engraulis encrasicolus. Next base: position 66,585 of record NW_026945076.1, on the reverse strand, counting down.
GTCTGTAGGCTGCATGCCTGAAGAGTCCGTTTCTCTCACCTGGTCCTACATCAGCCCAAAGTCTTTCATTAAAACTGAGAACACCACAGCATTTCCTTTCAATGTTCAGGGGCATCTCCTTACAGATTGCGCAGAGGCGCCAGGTTGGTTGTGCTACTGGGCTGTGACTGAGGACCAGATGTCATGTGCCAGGTCGAACATCAAACTGGGGTCACGGGTCAGGGCACGCTGCAGTAACCGATGGGATTGCTTCAAATTCAATGATTGAATCAAGGCCTGCAAAGCAATAAATACATTTTATGTAGTGCATTTTCTATTTGATAATGGGGACTAAATAACTCTATTGACAATAAGACCAATATGGACATAAGCAATCATTATTGTGTATATAAATAAAGATGTGCCAATTGTATGCATACAACCTTTTGCAGTCAATTTCTTACAAACTGGTGTTGTGCCAGGGGTTACACAGATGTATGAAGTAGATGGGCTTTTATGGATGTGCTTGAACTACCACTGGTGTTGTGTACCTACAACCATGTAATATCACACTACTACTCATAGGAGTAGAAATATTGTAATGGTTATCACAACAGGTGTACTCGTGTAGCCTTCTCGATATAGAGTACATCTGTTGTGATAACATCCATTACAATACTTGCACATCTGGAGGAATACAGCAGGACATAATGTTATTGTGGGATGAATGTACATCCTTACAGTTAGCAGGGCGTCAATTCTGTTGGAGTCTTCCTAATCAATATCCCCGACCTCTGCTGCGTCTATCTTCCTCCTCCTCCATCTCTGGTCATCGGTCCTACTGGGCTGTTAGGTCGTTATGATTGTGTCAGCTGACGTCGTATGATTGTATGAGCTGTCGTCGTGGTCGTGGAAGGTCTAAAGCATATACCAAAACAATTTCATTAGCGTTGATCAGTTCGGTTGTTTTTCTTTACTCCCTCTGTCCCTGTGTCTGCGCGTGCGACAACCCAAGTGAAATCTGAAGTCATAGCCTAAAACACTACGGATTGTGGTGTCGGGTATATATAAATACAATAGTAAAATGTATATTGCTGTACACATCTGTCAAAATAAATCCATGTGTCAGTACTGTAGCTGGGCTGGCTACTGTCTAGGGATGACGGTATAGCATCTGTCATCAGTGTTAGGAAATTAGAATGAGATATCTAAGTAACACGTATCAAGTCAAGTTCAATAACTAATCTAGTATAGGCCTACATCTACTGTCATCAATATTTCTTGAAATGGCAACCATGACGGCCTGTGCGTTTATTGTGATGTTGAACATTCTTACCGTAGCCGGAGACAGTGCCATGGCTGGAAGTTAGCTTGGCTAATCGATTTGTCGTGGCTTCTAGACCCGCCTCGTGAGCTCTCGTGGGTTCCCGGGATAATCCGAACACTTGACAGACTGCATGCGCGTTCATGTGTTTTGAAGGCGTGGCTTTGAGGGGAGGGCTGAAGGGAGAGGCGGGCTGTGTATTTTCAAAAATATAGCTCACAGGAACCGTTTTTCAAAGATCTCCAACCCTACCTTTTATGCGTGCAAATGATACAGGGGTTTAACATTCTCCTAAGCACCTGGGCTCACTTGAAATAGACCCAGAAGACATGGGAAACTGTCCTTTGCTTACAGAAGTCAGCAGAAGTTGTAGAAGTCCATTCTTTTTGACAATAATAGAGCATTGCACATCCTGTGCTACAGTTAAAATGGACCATCCAACTTGAGTTAGTGCTAGCTTCAAAAGTCAGCCTCCATGATGGCATGCGGGTGCAGTAGTGCATTGGTTAAGCTGTTCTCACTCATCTGTAGAGTTAAATACAGTGAATATATTGAATATTGAATATACTGAATGGTATAAATGGGTTTTAAACAGCATGAAAAGCCACTCATGCATTATATTTTGAAGGGAGATCTTCGATTACTTCCACATAGTAAGGTCAAATTGCATTCTCTACTATGTTTTAACAGTTTGGCTCCATCATAAGGACCAGCAGGTGATAAAATGGTGGGCTTTTGGTCAAGACCTGTCACATTGTAAGCACTACAGAAAGGAAAAACATTGCAAGACATGACAAGGAATATACCCACCATTTAAGCTGGTGAAATCATGTCCAAGATAGGAATTAACACTGTTTTTTATATAAATTCATCAATCGGTTAATGTATTTAACTGTTAAGTGTTGTCTTTTGTTTTGTTTTTAGTCTTTCTCGACATTTGCTGCCATTTATTGTCCCCGTCCCAACTCTTTTGAGACGTGTTGGATTTATCAAATTAGAAATGAGTACATATGTCCCCCAAAACAATATTTTTTTCTCGGTTTTAGCACTTGTCTTTTCACTATTCTCCATCTAATGAATAGATTGAATGTTTTGAAAATGATAGCATTTTGATTTTATTCACTGTTTACCAAACGTCCCAACTTCATCGGAGTTGGGGTTTGTAAACTGTAGCCAACTAAATTTTAGGAAAGGTCACCAAGTTTCGTAGTCATAGCTTAAGTCGTTAAGGAATTATACGACATCAAAGTTGGTGCGGGCACTTGTAGCCCCCCCCAGTCTGGATAGGGTTAACACTGATGATGATAAAGTAAATGTGAATGTGATGGCCTCACAATGCGCTTGAGTGGCTATCGCAGGGGATGCCTTAATTTTTCATGTAACATATTACATTCAAATATTTTCATTTTTCATTCATCCTTTATTTATCCAGGATTGTCCCATTTACACCAAGAGTCTCTTCTGCTAGGGAGTCCTGGTCAGATAGTTACAGACACAGACAAACACATAGACAAATTATAAGGAAAATAAACTTACAAAAACACATTAAGAGAAATAAACTTACATAAAACATAGTAGTCTATGTGGTGCTTGGTCAGAAATTATGACACTACTCTGTGTATCCAGTATTAATTTCCTTCTTAAAAGTCTCTAATGAGGGCAGAGAGTCCATACACAATATATTCTGCAACTCATTCCATAGATAAGGTAGCCTGGTTCCTACCAGACCTCTGTGTGTGTAGCTCTGGAGCCCCCTCGTAGTGCTCCAAATACTAGTAGTGGAACTATAGGTTGCCAGGCAATGAGCCTGTTTTCCCTAATTCGATGTGAGGAGTGCAAGACTGTAGTAACAACTTGTGTGAGGAGCATGTACCATCAGATCATGTGGAAAAAGTCAATAAATTACAGACATAATGAGGAAGCATGCCCAGCAATGCCTTAGCAATACAAAGTAACGTATGCAATATATGCCCTAGATACAAAGATGGCCTTTGGACTTTAGAATAAAGACTTCCATATTGTACTTTAGAGTAAAGATCACAATGGTGTTTCCATAACGGTGGCAAGCATGACAGGCTTGCCACTAACTCTGTGCCCCTTTGATATAACATTAAATAGTGATAACAATTTAACTTGCGCTGGTACCCCCGTTTATGATCATATTTCATATTTCATATTTCTTATTTTGTGTATTGCACGAAATATAGTCACCCATCATACCAAATTAAAGCTTTCCCTTTCGTCTTTCCAGCAAAAAGACTAATTTTTGACCCAAATACACACCCTGCATTCATTTCACTGTTTTAAGAAGAAATTATAAAAATTCATATTAACCCTTTAAGCGCTACAATTATTCTTTCAAAATAGCTGAATATTGGTATGACAAATTCGAATGACTGTTGCTTGACAGTGGTAACAGATAGAGCTTGACTGTCAATTACACAAATATTGGGAATGACCCCAAGATTATTTTGGAAGTAAATATGCATACCTAATTTGCATATAATGACGTCATATGGTGGTGGCCATTTTGAATTTTTAATACATTTGGGAAAATATTGATTATTTTCAATACATTATTGAATTTATTTAGAAATATTTGACATTCCATAACTATCATGTAGTGCACATACACTATGGTCAAGGAAATACGTATTTTTAGGCATAAAATATAGTATATATTATAATATTGCAATAATATAAGGCAGTAATATTGCAATAATATGATGCAACAATTACTTCTTTTTCCTGGAGGGCCGAACATGTTTGTATCTGTAACCTGTACCTTTTTAGCTTCTGAAACTTTCACAGAAAGGGTCAGCACACATATTCAATTCATATTTATGCCATGTTTTCACATCTGTATAGCCTACTATGGCCTATGGAGCAGGCACTGTGTAGGCAGTAAAATGGTTGATCATGGCACAGTCTATCTCAGTGAGTGACTAATAGGCCTACAGTTTGTCACTTACATTTCACAAAACTAATGGGCACAATGTCAAGATAATGGGTATGAAATCACAAGTATTATGTCCATAGTATTGTGTCCAACGTAATTAGGCTACGTTATAGCCTGACACCTGAAGTAGATCAGAAACACAATCCCCGCCCCCTCGCGTGGAGAGCGCAGCGCCCTTTCCCCCTCTCCTCCCGTTTGAGAGAAATATATCGCCACCTCTTTCGTCTTTATTTGCTGTTTTTACTGATTTGTATAACTCTTACAAAGACAGTCCAAACACTGCGACCAGTCTGATTGTCAACGAGTCTAAAACATTCGTGTTTAGGGTATGCGTCTTCACCGTGCGTTCTATTACCAAAACCTCTCCATATGGACATATGGCCACGTTCGCCGCTGCCATCCACCCAGTAGAAGTCAGAAAGAGGGACAGAAGGAGTGTGTGTGTGCTGCTTAGTGAACAGTGTTTTTCTGATCCCAGGGTTATTGCGTTTTTGTCCGGATAGGTGGCTACCCGCAATCACCGGGGGCTGAATGGAGAGAGCGCAAGCTAACATTACCAGACCCACTTCTCTCACCCCTAATTCCTCCACCTATACATGTATGGACACTACGGCTGCATCATACCATTGACTTCACCATATACTCTGTGAACTACAAAATAATGCAATCTTCATCTTGTTTGAAAGGGTAGCATGTGTGCCAACTACTGGTAGGGGGGATGAACACCATTAACCCTTGTGTTGTGTTCGTAAGCTGCATACACCTGTGGTGTTCGGGTCATTTTTGACCCGTGATAACAAAACTCAGCCATAAAATACCCAAAAACACTAGTTATCATCAAATATTGTTTTTCATCTCATGGCTAACTTGGTATGTATTCATACCCATGGAAATATTACTTTATGTATTCATCTTTTTGACTTTACTGGTCTTTTATCGTACATTATGCAAATCGTTTTTGATGACCAAAACTATCAAAATCTGCATAAATTCACTATTAATACCTCCTAAAGTGATACAATTAGTGATTATGTTGTCCATGTATCACAGCTGATATGAGAGTACAACAACCCCCACATTTATTTTATTGTTTTTTCTCTAATATTGAAAAATATCATCAATAGTGGCATTTGCGGTGTTGAGGTCCAAACCAACCCAAAGAGATTTATAGTAGGATAAAGACCAAATGTCAACTAAATTAGTTTTTCAGTGCATAAAATCAATGTTTAAATATGTTGACTTGGTGTTTTTCAATATTTATATGATTTTAGTGTGGTAAATATACAAAATAACAATTCTGTCCGAGTCACAGCTATTCCACCAATCTAATGCAAAGATATTGGAAATGAACACATCAATTAACGTGAAAAAAGTCACACTATTCATCTGAATCCCCTATGCCATGAACATGGACCATTATGTCATTGCCACATCAACTTTATGGAAAGTATAAGACCAGTTCTACATGTTTGGGTGCCATTATGAATTTTTGATACGTTTTTTGGAAAAAATAATGTGCAAAAATGTATTTTGCAAACAAATGTGCAAAAAATCTCATTATATAATGCAGAAATGGATTCCCTGACCATGAAAACATATGAGTAGACACCATAAATACATCTGTACTCCTTTCACAACAGGAGATATGACGTCTTGTAGTGTATGGGACTGTCCGGCGGCCATATTGGATTTGGAATATGAAAAAGCTGGCAAAAAAAATTTCAAGCAAGAAATATATTTTCCTCACCATAAATCACCAAACTAAAGACAAGGGGCAACCAACAGCTTTTCAGAAATGCATACAACAGCCAAAAATCTATGCCGGGTCAATTTTGACCCTCAACACCACAGATGTAACTTTTTTTTTTTTTGACCTTTAAAATTTACTAAAATGATGAAACATATTTTTTTTGTGTTGCAATGATTGTGACTGAGGATTAGATGAAGCCTTATTCCAAGAAAATAAAGGAAAGTGTGTGTTTTTCACACTAAAACTTGAAAACGGGTCAAAAATGACCCGAACACAACATAAGGGTTAAGACCGTTGGTTTGATCCACATGCGCTTTTGTTCATGATGACGTACAGTCTCAATTCTGCGACTTTGGCGATTAAAGGGTTAAATAAAATAATGTAATCGCTTACCGCTGAAGACCTCATAGTGTTATCAGATCGACCACGTCAATCAAACAAACCACCAACCCCTTCCTTAGGCTTCATAGAACACACCCAGTGCAAATGTTTTGGTAAATATACTCACTTTATGTCCATCAAAGGCTTGATTTTGCAGCCTCATGTTGCAACAGGGAAACAACACGACACATTTTTTTGTCGTTGAGAAACAAAAATCTACTAGTTGACCGCCCACCCCACCCCACCCCACACACACACACACACACACACACACACACACACACACACACACACACACACACACACACACACACACACACACACACACACACACACACACACACACACACAAACACACACACACACATACACACACACACACACACACACACACACACACCCCTCTGTCAGCCTGTCATGGACTATATGCATATAAAAGTCACTTACAATAATGACAGAAATGTGTAGATATCTATATTACAAAAATCGATATTGAATATATTTTCCCCTTCTTTACCTTTTTATTCAGGATTTTCAGAAAAACAGGGTTTTGAGAGTATTCTAACAGTACAATCTAATCCTCTAAAGTGTAACCTCTCCAACGACATGTAATTATTGTATCTGTGATGTTGCATTTACAAGTAATGTCATGTTTCCAATATCTATACGTTTCCAAAAGTGTCCATTTGGAGACTCCAAATGGTACCTTGCAAAAACGCCTAGGCATACCCACATATAAAATGATGTAGAGAGCCCAAATTTTGAGATTTTGTTGCGAAATTTGATATGTAAGTTCGTAGGACCTTTTGTCTTTGTTTCATTCTGTCTGTAACCCCTTACCTCACAGTAAAAGGTCTGTTTCTTATATGTACATTTTATTTCTTTTAGGCGAGGGTCAAAATTGATCTAACAATAATTACTTAATCTACAGATTTCACCAGTAGAATTTACAGTGGATATGACTATATGTAAAAAAAAACTAGAGAATGTATGTTTTACAAAAGTTGTCTTATTTTGTCCATTGCACAAAGGGCTGGGGTAGTTACAATTTCAATTTGGGTATGCCTTTTCAGGCGTTTTTCAGGCGAATCAACAGGGGCCTCATTTATCATCAGTTCGTAGAATATCTTCTAAATTGTGTCTTACGAGTGAAATTTAGAATGTACGCAAGTACAGAAAAATTGGGATTTATCAATCGTGCGTTGGCTGCTCCTACGCACACCACTGCATGATAAATCCCACACCTTCCAAATCACTGTGCACGCGCGCATTTGGGGTAATTTGCATCCCGAAACGCCTCCAACTAGCCATATATGGCATTAATATATATTCAAATGCCATATTAATTCGAAGGCGCCACCCTGTTTGGACACACATGAACACACGCGGCCACACGCGTCAGTCGAAGCACTGCCGGGAAGTGTGGAGATAGAAACATTTCCGCGGCAAAAGTGGAGGTGTTTTCGACAGGAGGAGGACAGTGTTTCAAAATAAGCAAAAGAAGGAGACACATGGACGAAAACACTGTAAAATAGCACACTGCCATACTCCATCGTCATTCAAAGCAAACTCTACCTTGCACGGTCAATATTATTTGCAATTTCATGTTTCTTCCACCCGCACGCATGGTCTGAGGTGTGCATAGATTTAGGCACATTTCTACGTTCAAGTATACGTTCATAAATCCTACTCTTTGCTCAGGAATGATCGCACACACGCTTTATGCACAGATCTGTGCCTAGAATGCTTGATAAATGAGGCCCCAGGAATGTTAACCCTCCTGTTATCCTTGGGGTGTATTTGACCCCTTTCAATGTTTAACACCTAAACAATACATGAAGTACATATTTCTTCTGCCTCATCTTTGATTTTTCCTAAATAGATGGAATGAATGTGAAAAAAGTGAAATTTTATCAAAAATGTTTTTCCTAAGTGCTCTACACATTTTGGTTACATTCGTGTTCCTTGTGGTCAATTTGACCCCATTTTTTCAAGTGTATAAAACATGATTGGAACATATATATTTTGCAAATAAATGTTAAAATATGAAGAGAAAAAGAGCAAAGATGTGTTGTGTCTGTGGGGTAGTAGTATGAAAAAACCTTCAGGTGCTCATCGTTTTCCAAATTGCAAAAACATGTAGTGGAGAAAAAGAGGGTCCGAGGCACTCTGAAGTACGGTTAAAAGTCCTTTATTGATACATGGACAATAGCCGACGTGTTTCGGTCGCGTGCAACTTTCTTCTAAAAAGTGAAGTGAAAAAAAGTGAAGTAGAGATGGAGAAAGTACGTCATCAAATCGAGGAAGCAAAGACTGCTGTTTTTAGCAACTGTGTTAGCAACGGGGAAGAAAGAGCAGCATTAGAGAACCACCTAAGTGACCAAATAAATGAACTTTCACAAAATTTGACGAAAGTGAAAATGACCAAATTCAAAATGGACTTAAAAGACTAAACTGATGGTCAAGTCTACAAGTGGCAAAGGCATAGGCACACAAGTCGCCCTCCGAGACATACACGTTCAGTGTCATTCATCTTGCTACAAGTGACGAGGATGAACCCACTCAATCTCGGGATACTTTTTTAGAGATTCGTGCGGACGCAAGCGAACAGAGAGGAAGACCCGGAGGGGCAGGACGAGGAAAAAGTCGAGGTGGGGGCCCACAACCTCGGGAGGTTCTCCCACGCCAAACAAAAACGGGGAAACAGTGATCAACCTGTCGGGCACACTCTCTCCGGAATGCACCAGTTTACTCGCTAAAGGATTATCATATACTCCAACACACCAAGCCAACTCGTTCCAGATGAAAGTGGACCTTTATCGCCTCTATCGCAACCTACACCTCAAGGCATGGTACCACAATCAACCGGCTGCGACGGCCAACCCGGTGCAAGATTCTCAAAACACACAGGTACAACCCACTTTCAAACCCCACTTTTCCCCCACAGTAACAATGCATGTCTGAATGCTTTTGTAAAAAAGGTTAACCACGATGTGGAAAAATTAATGGACTAAATTGAGTCTAAATTGAGTCACTAAATTGAGCACTCGTCCCAACCTTTCCCGTGGGTAGTGTGATGCGTAAAAGTGGCTCCAAAATAATGAGAATGGTGTAATTCGACAAGCGGACAAAGGGCGTGCTACCATAGTGTGGGGGAAGGAGGCTTACACCCAAGAAGCTCTTAGGCAATTGATGAACACTTCGTACTATACCCCCCTCCCCACCAACCCCAGGTTAGAGATGACTTAAAAAACATTTTGGATTGGGCATTGGAACAAAACTGGATTCATTCTGATGAGTATAAATTCCTCCTACCATCTGAAACCAAAATAGGCATTTTTATCTTTGGCCGAAAATACACAAGGTTGAAAAGTTGGTGGAACTAAGTGCTACTTACAACCTGAACTAAATACTGGTGACCATGGATGTTGAAGCGCTCTATACAAATATAGATCACTCAGAAGGACTAGATGCTCTTGAACATAAGTGATATGAGCACCCCCACTGACTCAACCTTGTTGAGCTGACACGCTGGACACTTAACCCTATCGCGCCGGATGCATCATATATGAAGTATCAAATTCAAGGCCCTCTCCACGCTGACACAAAAAAATCCATCTCAAAAACATCCTGCGTGTCATTTCCAAACGTCCTGCAGTACACAGAAACCACCACAAGAGAGCAGCGGTCAACAACAAGTTGATCACAGCTCGGCGAAAAATGCAAAAATGGAGTAGAAGAGGTTTCCCTGACCGACGCTGAGATATCGACAAATTGCAAAAGGTTTGTGTACAAATTTCCGAAATATAACTCTACATCCTTTAATTTGAACACTTGCTTTGTGCAATTAATCAAGGAAGAGTTTATATTTTTACACCGTGTTGCAGAGAGATCGTGGTAAAACTGATGAAACAAATAAGCACCATCCGGCGGTGGCAGGAAGTCAGCCATCAATGCATTTGCTCCATAGGGAAACTTACAAAGCATACCACGACGATCGTTTAACAAAACAAACAAGTTGTTTTACTTCAAGACAAAGATATTGCCTTAAGAAACATTTTAAAAATGTAATGCAAAATGTTGAAATTATGATCTCGTAAAAAATGCATTGAAGTGAATGGAGAAATGGTCCAAATGTAGTAATGGACCCATATTTCAAATTACACATTAAAAATGAATAATGATCTATATTGAACTCATAAATAGGTTGTTAACCCTTTTAATGCCAATGTTATTTGGTGAAAATGCTCGATTTGGGCATCACATATTCAACAGGCTGTGGCTGGACAGTGGTAACAGATAGAGCCTAACTGTAAATTGCAAAAATGTTGAGGAAGACCCAAAGATTATTTTGGGAGTAAATATGCATACCTAATTAGCATATTATGACGTCACATGGGGCGGCCATTTTGATTTTTTAATTAGTAATGGAAAATATTGATAATTTTCAATAGATTTTCAATAGATTATTGAATTTATTTAGAAATATGTGGCATCCCATTACTGTCATGTTGTGCACATATATTATGGTCAAGTAAAAAAGTAGTTTTAAGCCTAACATATAGTAAATATTGTAACTAATATTGTAATAATAATAACATAGCAAGAAACGGAATAACTGGGAGGTTGTTGCCTGGAGTGCCAAAAGTGTTTGTATCTACCTGTGACTTTTTAGTCTGTGAAAACCTTTCTCAGACAGGGTAAGCACACATATTCAGTACACATATATGCCTATATAGCCTATTTTACTACACCTGTGACCTATATAGCCTACTGTAGGCTATTTGGATAAGGCGCAGGGACAGTGACCTCTGTATGCATAGGATCATCCTGGATGATCATCAGCATAGCTCAGTGAATGAATGTTACAGATTGTCACTTACATTTCACAGAACTAATGGACACAGTGTCAAGATAATGGGCATAAAACAGGCCTAATTTGTATCATGAGGTGTACCCTCCTGAAATCAGTTTCAGGAAAAGGAGTGGAGAGGCGGAGCAAATCAGCACCACCTCTCCTGTTATCTCAGCTCTGACTTATAAACTGCTTCTATTCATTTTGGTATCGTAGGCTACTGTTAGGCATACCGAGATGGGTCGAAAATACACACAGCCCAATTAGGCCGACGTTATCACGTTATAGTATACGTTATAAAGTAACACCTAAAGTCGACCGCCTGAAGGCGATCAGAAGCGGCACCCTCCCCCCTCACGCATAGCGCAGCGCTTTCCTCTCCAGTCTCTCCTGTTCCGCCCCCTCTTCTGCTTTAGTGACTAGACAAACTCTAATAAAGACAGTCCAACCACGGTGACCAACCCAGTTTTCAACAAGTCTAAAATGTGTGTTATAGGGTAGCCTGTGCGTCTTCATTTCGCCGTGCGCGACGGTGAAAAAAAAACGCAGATATTTCCCCAAGCCACGTATCGAATTTCTACGGGATGTACAACGTCTAACAGGATAATCCATTCTTTTTTTGTACCAGTGGTTTTACTTACTGTCTTTCATAGAGGGAAATGACATACTTTATCTTTATGTTTTAGCTTTTTCGCCTACTCCAGCTTAGGGGAAGACGCACGTCAAAGTTCATCACCAAGTGAAACATAGCCTATTTCTATAAACACATGATGACTGCAATTACTTTAGGGGCGACATATGGCATTGTATTGCATAAAACGCATGACAAGATAGGCTACTTGGTGGTTGCCTGTGGTATTTAGAGGTTTATTCAGTGAAATTACGCATATCGCCCTGTGGGTTTGGATGACAATAAACGCTTCTCGCATGTTCTAAGGAAATCCCCCGTAACCATTTACAAATCGCCAACAAACACATTCTCACAACCCCGCAAATGTTCATTAGTTTGTGTTCAGGGTCATAATGTTTCCTAGGTAGGCTACACCGTGTTTCTGTGTTTGACAGGGGAGGTCCCAAACAGCCGATTGATCGTCTGTGTTGCAATCTCAGCAGCAACATCTTTTTTCTTATAATAATGGCTGCAATTACTTGAGGGGCGAAATACGCAATTGCATTGCACACAAAACATCATGACAAGTTGTCGTCTGGGGCAGGAATATGCTACTTGCTTCAGATTTATTCAGTGAATGGAACCAGTCGCATGGGTTCAGCTCGCTTGGAACAGGGCTTCGCCTTCGCGTCGCGTGTGTTCAAATGGGAACTCCCCTACGTAATGAAGTCTCCAAACAAACCACTTCTCTCAATCCCGAAACTTTCAATTGAGTTGTGGTTAGGGTCATTTATGTTTGTAAAACTGTTTATGTATGTAAGACTGATGCCACGTTTCTTTGTGTTTGGCAAGAGGATCTATTTCACTCCCTATTCGAATTGGCTGTTCTTCTCTGTAGCCACGGCTAAGCTAGCAATAGGAGACGCATTGCCTAAGGTCATATTATAAATGTCTACACATATACAATCAACTTGTGGGAAAATATAATGTCACTAAACATAAACCACCAAGACAAATTGGATTTGGAATGTATTTGGGCTTGAATTAGAGGAAATTATGTGCACATCTCACAACGCCGATCCTTGAAATAGTGACTTGCAACGCACTTCCGCGTCTGGGTTTTCAGATGGAAAATACTCGAAAAAAATGCACTAAGAGGGGTCGAAATTCTTAGAAAGGATTGAAGTACCACATGTCTGCCACCCAGTGGATATGAGTATGGACAAGATTTTACACTCTATTCGACGTGACAGCCCACCTAATTCAATACCGCGGCCTGTCGCAATTTTGCGACGACGGCATTAAAAGGGTTAAGCATTCGATCAGCTATGTTTTTACATAGATTTTAAAAAATTACCCAACCAGGCTGTGGGAAATGTAAAATATGGTCGTGCTAAAACAGGGGTAGGCTTAAAAAAAATGGCAGGATCTCACTAAATATTTAAAGATAATCCTCAAATTAAATTGTCTGACAACTTTTTTAAATTAAAAAAAAATGTAAATGCATTAAAAGTCATTTTTCAATGGTCATGAAATTGGAATTCTCATTCATTTAATGCCTGATGCATCATATATGATGCATAAAATATCTCAGTGACCTTAACAAAATTCATATAAAAAAAAATACATTTCTTATAAGGGACCAATATTGAAGCAAATTCCAAAAAATTTGAATTCTCTCATTGCTTTCATGGTTCAGGTTTCACAGGGTTAAAAACAGCTTTTTCCTGTTTCAGGACAAGCTCTACAGGCAGGTCATGGGAAGGGCAATGGGTGCTGCCTATGCGTGAAACTACGCAGGCCTCTACCTGGGACAATGGGACAAATGGTACGTTCTGAGTTCTAATAAACCTTACAAACATCACATACAATACTATGGACGCTATATTGACAACCTCCTTTTTGTGTTTTCTGGCTCTGTCCAACAGCTTAAAGACTTCCACTCGTACCCGAATAGCATCAACCACAACATAAAACTGGAGTTCAGTACTACCTAAATCAACTTCCTTGACCTAAAGATCTATGTGGACACGGACGGGACTCTTCGTACCACCATCTACAGGAAACCTACCGATAGGAACACCATCCTCAGGGCAGACAGCTTTCACCCTAACAGTTTAATCTCAAATATCCCTTATGGACAATTGCAAAGACTCAGACGATTATGCGATTTCGGCACTGATTTTGAAACTCAATCTGGGGGCATGTATGAACGATTTAACCCTAAAGCGACCGACTGGGGTCATTTATGACCCCGGGCACATATTTTCATACACCATTTCTGCAATTTTCATCAGAAAAACTTGTCCTTCTAGGAGTTTGTCAATACATATGTTGTGCATGTCGTGAATGATTTTTGTGAGATTTGAACCATCTATATGGGATTTATAATCAAAACACCTCTGGGGTCATTTATGACCCTGAGAGGATCAATGAGATACTCAACATTATAATGTCCATTGTTGTTTTAATTTTCAAACTCTGGTTTTTGTATTTTGTGTCTTGGGGCAAGCCATGGTCAGCAGACCCAAAATTGTCATAATATAAACATTTATAGTATTAAAATATAATATATTATATAAATAAATAGGGCACCACTGCAATAGCCAACGAAGCATATTGTGAGGGCAACCAGGTGGCATTTCCTCTGTTATTGCTCCATATTTGTTGATATGATGGCACAGTGGTCCTAGACACATGATGAGAATATGAAATGAAAGTCATCCTGATGAACAAAGAGGGAGGAAACAAGTCATCAGTGTAGAAATCAATGGCGTATTTTCATTTTCCTTATTATATGGCTATAAAAAGGCTGAAGCATCAGTTGAATCATTTATTTGCTCTAATACATATGGAAGACACCTTTACACAGCTACAATGTCCAGAAAAAGTTTCAAAGAAATGTTGATTGTGCATAAGGTTATATGTTTGAGACTTGGTTTTGTCTGTGTAAATTACCATATTCTCTGATCTTCTGATTTCCTGAACCCAGAAATGTTGAGTACCCTAAAGTTTTATTGCAGAAATATCATCTATGGGCCTAATGGATGTAATTTAGTTTGGTTTCCCAAAGTTTCACTTTGAGGAATTTCCATAATTTGCATAAATATACTGTATGATTATGGTAAGACTACTACAAGTGAATAGGCTAAAACAATTAAAAGATAGATATTACCATGAATCTTTCTCAGTTGTTTACTGATGATGAGAGAAGAAAAAATGTATTGGATGTTTTTTGTATTCTGATGTTTACATATGCAAATGAGGGCATACATCATATTTACCATATACGTTTGTAAGGTTGACAAATTTTTAGCGAAGAAATAAAATGTTCGAATTCAGATTTTTTTGCTTTAGATGAGGGACAAGTATGTGCAAGATGTAAATAAATTGGAATGAACCCCAAAAAATAATTAATATAGTGGTATTTCTATTTAAACTCCTCGGGGTCATAAATGACCCCGCTTGGTCAGATTAGTCACAAAAACAGGTTGGTCGCTTGAAGGTTAAACAAAGAGGCTACAAGGACAGAACTCTGAACGTTGCACTGTCTAAATCTAGATCAACAGAACGAACAAACCTTTTCAAACCCAAGCCCAGAAGACCTGTGAGTAACAGAATGTTTTGCTCTCTACAGTACACTAGCCAAACCAGTAGTATAAAACAAATCATCAAAAACAACTGGGACATTCTAATGAGTGACACCACTCTTGCCCCTGTCTTTTCTGAGCCCCCACAATTCGCTGTGAAAAGGATAAGTTGGTAAAAAATTACATACCGGCCTCCAAACCAAAAACCTTCCTATTGCGGAACTTGTAGACACTGTCCCCATATTAACAAGTCCACTAAATTCAGTAATGTCACAGGTACAAGATCTTTTAACTGCAAGCATTTTGCTCATTGCAACTCTACCCATTTCGTATATCGTTTGGACTGCAAATGTAGTTGTTTTACATTGGCCTCACTAAAAGGAAATTGAGGGACAGGTTTGGGGAGCATAAGTATGCAATAAAAACAAAAAGTCTGAACTACCCCATTGCCAAACATTTTCAGTCCTCCACACAGTTTAACCCCACTGATCTCAAGGTGATGGTTATTGAGGTAATCCAAAAGAACATTAGGGGTGGCGATAGACTGAGGACATTGGCCCAAAGAGAATCTTTCTGGATTGACACGTTGCAGGCTCTGTCATTCCCTGGACTCAACGAGGAGCTGGACTTTTCTGTGAACTTGTAAAAAAACTAGTAATAATGAAAAATATTACCCTGAGCCGTTCCTTTGAAGTCCTATGTTTTCCTATTGGATGATGGGCAATCCAGCCCTAGGAATCCCTATGAGCTGTTTAACTGTGTTTATGTCCCATGCTCTACTATTTAACCCTCAAGCGACCGGCTTGTTTTTGCGACTAATCTGAACGAGCGGGGTCATTTATGACCCCAAGGAGTTTATATAAAAATACCATTATATAAATTATGTTTTGGCGTTCATTCAACTTTATTTACATCTTGCACATACTTGTCCCTCATCTACAGCAAAAAAATGTGAATTTGAACATTTTATTGTTTTGCTAAAAATTAATCAAACTTACATACGTATATGCTAAATATTATGTATGCCCTCATTTGCATATGTAAACATCAAAATAAAAAAACATCCAATACATTTTTTTCTTCTCTCATCATCAGTAATCAACTGAGAAAGTTTCATGGTGATATCCATCATTTATTTTTTTAGCCAATTCACTTGTAGTAGTCTTACCATAATAATACAGTATATTTATGCTATTTTTGGAAATTGCTCAAAGTGAAACTTTTGGAAACCAAACTGAATTCTATCCATTAGGCCCATATATGATATTTCTGCAATACAACTTTACGGTACTCAACATTTCTAGGTTCATGAAATCACAAGATCAGAGAATATGGTAATTTACATGGACAAAACCATGTCTCAAACATACCACCTTATGCACACTCAAAATTTCAATGTGCCATGATATCAACAAATATGGAGCATTATCAAAGGAAATGCCACTTGGGTGCCCTCACAATATGCTTTTTTGGCTGTCGCAGTGATGCCCTTTTTATTTATATAATATATTATATTTTAATACTATAAATGTTTATATTATGAATATTTTAGGTCTGCTGACCATGGCCTGCCCAAAGACACAAAATACAGAAAAAACAGTTTGAAAATTACAACAACAATGGACATTATAATGGTGAGTATCTCATGGATCCTCTTGGGGTTATAAATGACCCCAGAGGTGTTTTGATTATAAATCCTATATAGATGGTCCAAATGTCACAAAATTCATACACAACATGCACAACAGATGTATTGACAAATTCCTAGAAGGACACGTTTTTCTGATGAAAATTGCAGAAATGGTGTATGAAAATATGTGCCCGGGGTCATAAATGACCCCAGTCGGTCGCTTTAGGGTTAACATTGAAGTCAATGGCAGAAACAGTGCATGGGAGTAATGGAAGGCCAGATATCCTTGATGCTTTGCTGTCAGCTGTTCTTGTTTGCTGTCCTGGTGTCCCACACTTCACTCTTCAATATACCCTGTAGATGTCCATGCCAGGTTTTGTCGCTAACTCACCAGTTTAATTCTAAATGACCAGAAATGAAACCCCATTGAAAATGAATAGTAGAAACTACCGAATTTCAACTGATTTGAATTACATTTTATTACAATATTATAGTGATGAAAATTCCCTAATTCATGGGTTTTTTGAGCTGGAAAGCCAAATTATGTAAAAAGAAAAACTTGAATGATTGGAATAGTTAAACAACTGGGCCATGCATTTACAATCCATAACAGTTAAACATTATTGATGAAATTATGGAAATTTATCAACTTTTTCATACTATTCCAATAAAGTGGACTGGAGCTGTATTTTCCCACAAGTTGATTGTATATGTGTAGACATTTATAATATGGCCTTAGGCAATGCGTCTCCTATTGCTAGCTTAGCCTTAGCTACAGAGAAGAACAGCCAATTCGAATAGGGAGTGAAATAGATCCCCTTGCCAAACATAAAGAAACTTGGCGTCAGTTTTAAATACATATACAGTTTTTCCAAACATAAATCATCCTAACCACAACTCAATGGAAAGTTTTGGGATTGAGAGAAGTCGTTTTTTTGGAGATGTAGGGGAGTTCCCATTTGAACACACGCGACGCGAAGGCGAAGCCCTCTTCCAAGTGAGCTGAACCCATGCGACTGGTTTTATTCACCGAATCATCTGAAGCAAGTAGGCCTCCCCCCCAGACGACAACTTGTCATGATGTTTTGTGTGTAATGCAATTGCGTATTTCGCCCCTCAAGTAATTGCAGGCATTATTATAAGAAAAAAGAAGTTGCTGCTGAGATTGCAATACAGATGATCAATCGGCTGTTTGGGACCTCCCCTGTCAAACACAGAGATGCGGTGTAGACCCAGGAAACATTATGATCCTGAACACAAACTAATGAACGTTTGCGGGGTTGTGAGAATGTGTTTGCTTGGCGAAATGTAAATGGTTACGGGGGATTTCCTTAGAACATGCGAGAAGCGTTTATTGTCATCCAAACCCACAAGGTGATATGCGTATTTTCACTGAATAAACCTCTAAATAGCACAGGCAACCACCAAGTAGCCTTGTCATGCGTTTTATATGCAATACAATGCCATATGTCGCCCCTAAAGTGATTGCAGTCATCATGTGTTTATAGAAATAGGCTATATTTCACTTGGTGGTGAACTTTGACGTGCGTATTCCCCTAAGCTGGAGTAGGCAAAAAAGCTGAAACATAAAGATAAAGTATGTCATTTCCCTCTATGAAAGACAGTAAGTAAAACCACTGCTACAAAAAAGAATGGAGTATCCTGTAATGAAGACGCATACCCTATATCACGAATATTTTAGACTTGTTGAAAACTGGGCTGTCACCGTGGTTGGACTGTCTTTATTAGAGTTTGTCTAGTCACTAAAGCAGCATGGAAGAGGGGGCGGAACCGGAGAGACTGGAGGCGAAAGCGCTGCGCTATGCGTGAGGTTGGAGGGTGCCGCTTCTGATCGCCTTCAGGTGGTCGACTTTAGGTGTTGCTTATAACGTATACTATAACGTGATAACGTCGGCCTAATTGGGCTGTGTGTATTTTCGACCCATGTCGGTATGCCTAACAGTAGCCTACGATACCAAAATGAATAGAAGCAGTTTATAAGTCAATAGAGCTGAGATAACAGGAGAGGTTGTGATAATTTGCTCCGACTCTCCACCCCTTTTCCTGAAACGGATTTCACGAGGGTACAACTCATGATACAAATAAAGCCTGTTTTATGCCCATTATCTTGACACTGTGCCCATTAGCCCTTATGTTGTGTTCGGGTCATTTTTTACCCGTTTTCAAGTTTTAGTGTTAAAAAAACACACTTTCCTTTATTGTCTTGGAATGAGGGTTCATCTAATCCTCAGTTACAATAATTTCAACACAAAAAAGTGTTTTATCATTTTAGTAAATTTTAAAGGTCCAAAAAAAAAGTTACATCTGTGGTGTTCGGGTCAAAACTGACCCGGCCATAGCTTTTTGGTTGTTGTATGCATTTCTGAAAAGCTGTCGGTTGACCTTTCTCTTCAGTTTGGTGATTCATGGTGAGGAAAATATATTTCTTGCCTAAAAAAAAAATTTGCCAGCTTTTTCACATTACAAATCCAATGTGACCGCCGGACAGTCCCATACTCTACAATATGTCATATCTCCTGTTGTGAAAGGAGTACAGATGTATTTCTGGTGTCTATTCATATGTTTGCATGGTCAGGGAATCCATTTCTGCATTATATATTGAGATTTTTACACATTTGTTTGCAAAATAAATTTTTGCACATTATTTTGTTCAAAAAACATATCAAAAGTTCATAATGGCACCCAAACATGTAGAAAAGGTGTTATACTTTCCATAAAGTTGATGTGGAAATTAGATAATGGTCCATGTTCATAGCATAGTGGATTCAGATGAATAGTGTGACTTATTTATGTTCATTGAGGTGATCATTTTCTATATCTTTGCATTAGATTGGCGAAATAGCTGTGACTCTGACAGAATTGTTATTTTGTATATTTACTACACCAAAATCATATAAATATTGAAAAACACCAAGTCAACATATCTAAACATTGATTGTATGTACTGAAAAACTAATTTAGTTGACATTTGGTCTTTATCCTGCTATAAATCTCTTTGGATTGGTTTGGACCCGACACCACGAATGTCAATATTGATGATATTTTTCAATATTATAGAAAAACTAATAAAACAAATTTGGGGGTTGTTGTACTCTCATGTCAGCTGTAATACATGGACAACATGATCACTAATTGCATCACTTCAGGACATATTAGTAGTGAATTTATGCAGGTTTTGATTGTTTTGGTCATCAACAACGATTTGCATAATCTAGGATAAAAGACCTGTAAAGTCAAAAAGATGAATAAATAAAGAAGTATTTCCATGGATATGAATACATACCTAGTTAGCTATGAGAAGAAAACCAATATTTGATGAGAACTAGTGTTTTTAGGTATCTTATGGCTGAGTTTTGTTATCACGGGTCAAAAATGACCCGAACACCACAGGTGTATGCAGCTTATGAACACAACACAAGGGTTAATTCTGTGAAATGTAAGTGACAATCTGTAATATTCATTCACTGAGCTATGCTCATGATCATCCAGGATGATTCTATGCATAGAGAGGTCACTGTCCCTGCGCCTTATCCAAATAGCCTACAGTAGCCTATATAGGTCACAGGTGTAGTAAAATAGGCTATATAGGCATATTATTGTACTGAATATGTGTGCTTACCCTGTCTGAGAAAGTTTTCATAGACTAAAAAGTCACAGGTAGAAACACTTTTGGCACTCCAGGCAACAACCTCCCAGTTATTCCGTTTCTTGCTATGTTATTCTTATTACAATATTAGTTACAATATTTACTATATGTTAGGCTTAAAACTACTGTTTTTACTTGACCATAATGTATGTGCACAAAATGAATTCAATAATCTATTGAAAATCTACTGAAAATTATCAATATTTTCCATTACTAATTAAACATTGGCAAAATGGCAGCCCATATGACGTCATAATATGGTAATTAGGTATGCATATTTACTCCCAAACTAAACTTTGGGTCTTCCTCAACATTTTTGTAATTTACAGTTAGGCTCTAACTGTTACCACTGTACAGCCACAGCCTGTTGAATATGTGATGCCCAAGTCGAGCATTTTCACCAAAATAACATTGGCAGTAAAAGGGTTAATTCGGAAATCCAAGGACAGTTTTTCAGGTTGTTTAGGCAACTTGCTGAACTCACCCCCAATAGAGCAGGGACAAAGCTGATGGCCAGCATGAGATCCACAGCCATCATAACAGCACGAATGCCAGGGCTTGATTGCATGTCATTGTCCATGTGCCTCTGCAACTGTCAACATTGAAGTTAGAGCAAACACTTCAGAGGGAAACATGTTCCATAACCTAACCCTAACTCTAGAGCATGTACCCGATGAAAAAACATATAATGAGGGAGGCTGACATTGGCCTCGGTTGCATGAGACATTACATGGGAATCAACTCCATTTACTTCTGAATAAAGCGTATTGCTTTGAAAGCAGCATTTAAACAATTTTCAAATCGGGAATTAAGGTTTTGGGTGTTTTGATCCTCTTTCCATAATGAATAACAATTTCAGTCATTCCATGCATGCTTGTAGCTACACAATGACAGAAGAGGCACCGATGCACACCCAGCTCCAGACAAAGATGAAGTTTATTATGGTAGTGGTTTTTTTCTTCTCTCATCATCATTAATCAACTGAAAAAGTTTCATGGTAATATCTACATTACATTACATTACATTGCATTTGGCAGACGCTTTATAACCAAAGCGACTTTCAACAGAGGACATAATCAAGCCAACATCACAAGCAAATACAAAGTGCACAGGAAATATACAGAACAAGTGCAGTTGCAAAGAGGGGTTAGTTGTTTTTTTTTGTTTTTTTGTTTTTTTTTAATATAAAGAGTAAATAACGAGTACACACACACACACACACACAAACACGCACTCACAAACTAAACTAAACTAAACTAAACTAAACTAAACATCATGTCAGGAGTCTGCCCTGGGGCAAGGCCAGTTCAAGCATTAGTCTAGTAGATTCTCTCGAAAGAGGAAATCATTTACATTTGTATCCTATTCACCTGCAGTAGTCATACCTTAACCCTTCTGTTATCCTCAGATTTAGGTGATCCTTGGGGTCATTTTGACCCCAGACACTTAACCCTAAGTTGTGTTAGAAACATGGTAACGTTCATGGTGTTAACGGTAAAAATTGACCGCCTACACAAAAAAACGGTAATAATATATTGATTAAAAATCTGATTGGCATATTTTGTGATTAATACCTTTTAAACATCCTTTTGAAACATGTCCAATGTCATTTTACCCTTCTGTTGTGTTTGGGCCATTTTTGACCCGTTTTCAAGTTTAAATTATATAAAAACACACTTTCCTTTATTGTCCTGGAATGAGGCTTCATCTAATCCTCAGTCACAATCATTTCAACACAAAAAAATGTTTCATCATTTCAGTAAATTTTAAAGGTCTAAAAAAAAAAAGTTACACCTGTGGTCTTCG
Source organism: Engraulis encrasicolus (assembly GCF_034702125.1). Taxonomy (NCBI): domain Eukaryota; kingdom Metazoa; phylum Chordata; class Actinopteri; order Clupeiformes; family Engraulidae; genus Engraulis; species Engraulis encrasicolus. The sequence goes on along the minus strand of NW_026945076.1, from coordinate 44,034 downwards.
GGTCAAAATTGACCCGGTATAGATTTTTGGTTGTTGTATGCATTTCTGAAAAGCTGTTGGTTGCCCTTTGTCCTCAGTTTGGCAATTCATTGTGAGGAAAATATATTTCTTATCTTAAAAAAAATGTTGCCAGCTTTTTCATATTACAAATCCAAGATGGCCGCCAGACAGTCCAATACACTACAATGTGTCAAATCTCCTGTTGTGAAAGGAGTACAGACATATTTCTGTTGTCTACTCATGTGTTTTCATGGTCAGGGAATCCATTTCTGCATTATATCATGAGAATTTTTGCACGTTTTTTTGCAAAATAATTCTTTCCACATTATTTTGGCCAAAAACGTATCAAAAATTCATAATGGCATTCAAACTTGTAGAACTGGTCTTACACTTTTCATAAAGTTTATATGGCAATGAGACAATGGTCCATGTTCATAGCATAAGGGATTCAGATGAGTAGTGTGACTTTTTTCCACGTTCATTGAGGTGTTTATTTCCTATATCTTTGCATTAGATTGGCGGAATAGCTGTGACTCTGACAGAATTGCTATTTCGTATATTTACCACACTAAAATTATGTCAATATTGAAAAATACTAAGTAAACATATTTGAACATTCATTGTATGCACTGAAAAACTAATTTAGTTGACATTTGGTCTTTATCTTGCTATTAACCTCTTTAGGTTGGTTTGGACCCGAACACCACAATATAACTATTGATGATATTTTCTAATATTAGAGAAAAAACTAATAAAAGAAATGTGGGTATTGTTGTACTCCCATATCAGCTGTAATAGATGGGCAACATAATCACTAAGGAAGTATTACTAGTGAATGTATACAGATTTTGATAGTTTTGGTCATCAAAAACGATTTGTATAATGTAACATAAAAGACTTGTAAAGTCAAAAAGTTTTTCCATGGATATGAATACATACCAAGTTAGCTATGAGATGAAAAACAATATTTGATGAGAAGTAGTATTTTTAGGTATTTTATGGCTGAGTTTTTCTATCACGGGTCAAAAATGACCCAAACACCACAGGTGTATGCAGCTTTTGAACACAACACAAGGGTTAAATGTTATTCTGCTTTGTTTTAGTAATTTGTAGGCTTTTTTTCTTATCTTGCACCAATTCGTTTTATCAACACTCTTCAGTCAAGGGCCTCTCAGAGGCCTTCAGGCTGTTTGGAACACCTTTACCTTTTTCCAGTATTTCAACTAATTGTAAACATATATACTAATGTGGCACATATGGTTGTATTCTGAAAAGCCTAACAAAAAAGAATATGAGAGTAAAGTGAATGTAATATAACTGTATATAACTTTGTGAGATGTAAATAAATGGTCTGGTCATTTTTGACCGAAATACCATGAATGTAACAAGTCTGTGTAACTTCCACAATTCTTTAGGAATTTCATTATATTTCATTTTGACCATTTGAATAGGTTAGCTGGAGGATATTGTGAAGTGTCATTTGTGTATGATGAAAAATAGAGAAGTTATTTAAGAATGAAGTTTCAAAACGGTCATTTTTTACCGTAACACAACCAGAGGGTTAAAGTACACGCTATGCGGTCAAAAACTCTCCACGCTTTGTCTGCCAGGCACATGTGAGTGTCCTAATTAAATCAATCTGTGAGTCACGCCACCAATGCGTGTCGGAGGGAGGGGTTCACAATCTCAAACTCACATCACAGGTGTGTTGGAAAGACAGAGGGTGATTAGGTCCAGGTAAGTACACATAACGAGAGGTAAGTATGTGAACTATATAGTAATCAATTACAATTATGGTAAGCTCAGAGTACTTAGTAATCATGACATACCATGGCAGAACCATGGTAAATATAGGAATAACAAAGTAAACAATGGTCTATTTCCATAAGACAGACCACATACATACCAGTGCCTTTGCCTTCGCTGCCATGATCCCACGTCCCAGCAGAATCAACACACCAATTACGCTGAGTGTAATGTACTGTGGAAAACAAGGGAATAAAACACCAACACACGGATTACACTGAAATATAATGTGAAGCAAAATAGAATAAAACACCACCACAATGATTGCACTTGCTGTAATTTATTGTGAAATACAACAGAATGTAACACAAGGCACGGAACGTGAATTATTAACAATTACAATAAGCAAAAAGAGACTCATACAGTTACCACCTTACCATAACAAGGGGCCTAGTTATAATAATAATAATAATAATAATAATAATAATTACAATAATAATAATATGGTATCTAGTGCACTGTAATGCCTTACTGTTATGAAGGACCAAGTCTTTTCCTTTGTAACACCATAAAGGCCAAACACAGAGACAGTCAAGATTCCTGCTGCCAAGAGCCACAGATGTAGATATATGTCTACTGCATAAATGTCATGGCCAGTCTGGAAAATAATAGTAATAATTATAGCATTAATGGTGATAATAATAACAATAATATCAACAACAGTGATAACAGCATCATAACAGCTTTTCTCCGTTGGCTTGGCTCATTTCTCGAAACAGAGACAAAATTCTCAAAACATTGACAAATCCCCTAACCAAATTGCCATTTTTCATTCCTTCCATCAAATATAGCTAATCTTTAAAATGGCTATGTGCAAGTAGCCAAGAGTTAAGACATTGAGCACATTTAGCATATTTTCCAAATAAATTGATCTAAACGGTATCTGTCTAATGCTCGCCTAAAGATGGCAGCATGATTTGATTGTTTAAGTCTACATGCAGATGCAGAAACAAAAAGGCGTCCAAAGTCTCAGAACATTAAAAAATGTCATTAGATAGGTAAACTTGGATTATCCTATGGCTAAACATGTCCACACAGCACAAAACAGCAATCCAGATGGTTTAACCGTATCCAGACTGGGGGGGGGGGCTAAAAGTGCCCGCACCAACTTTGATGTCGTATAATTCCTTAACGACTTAAGCTATGACTACAAAACTTTGTGACTTTTCCTAACATTTAGTTGGCTACAGTTAGGTACCGAAAGATTAGGTTGATCATTTTTGCTGTTGCCATGGCAACGGTTTTCTGACAGGTATGTCTGACCAAAAATCACTTTACCATATCTATGACGCCATATTTTTTCATATTTTTTTGTTATTTCCATTAGCTTCACACAACTTTGTGAGCATCTAAGTGGTTTGAAGCACAAAATCATTAAAATTTAAGTGCATTACCTACATTTGTTGGAAAATCCATTATGGCGAGATTTTGGGCATAATAAGATAATGATGTCATAATGACGTCATAATACCAGATAATTACACAAAATTATGTCATTGGTAGATGTCCATATGTAGATCATCTTCTCCAAGTTTCGTAGTCATACTGTATTCCGTTCATAAGTTACGAGGGGGGGGTCAAAAGAGCCCCAACCCCCCCCCCCCCCGCCCCCCCCCCCCCCCCCCCCCCCCCCCCCCCCCCCAGGCCCAGGAATGCCAAAAAAGCCCAGTCTGAATAGGGTTAATGGTTGAAGGTCTATAAACAATCAAGAAAAATATTAGGGGTTGTGATAGGTTAAAATCATTTAGATCGGAAAGCGTTCTATATATACACTTTACGGGCAGAGACGATTCCGTTATGAGTACAACGGAGGCTCCTGTATGAAATCACGGTGAACAATGCTATTTTTGTTTTTTCCAACTTTTTAAGAAGGAAGTTTCAAAACGGTCAGGTTTAACCGTAACACAACCAGAGGGATAAATGTTTACAAGGATCTGTTTACAAATATAAATCTATTATAAGGATCTTTTTTTAAGGTTGTCATGACACAGTGGGCTGTGTGTGAGTATATGTGTTGCTGTGTTACTCTTGTATTGTTACTATGATCAAGATGCTATGGACACTCAGGAAACTCACCATGAACCAATCACACATGAGAAGATTACAATTATATAATAAAAAAGATTATAATTCTCACCATGAACAACATCAAACATGAGAGGACTATCATCAAGACAGCCACGACCTGGAAAAAAATTAGAGACAGTAGGTAATACAACTGCTGTCATTTGCTGAAAAGCATGCAATAGCCCGCCTCTAACCAAAACAAAAGCTCCACCCCCTAACCACAACAATATCATACAGGAAGAGATTTTCAGTTGACACATATTCAACCACAACATACATATGCACACACCAGTGTTAATTTCCTCAACCATGACGATGACGAAAATATTTCGCTCACACCCCATTTTCCGTGACGATGATGAGACGATGACGCACAATAATAAAAACATGACAAAAATAAAAATGTATTTCGTTATCGAGACTAAGACGAGACGAACTTTTCAAGCCATGGACGAACCATTAACCATTTGCCAATCCTTCCCTGACCCTTTCACACACATATATCAGTATCAAAAACCATTAAGACTAGAACTACCACAGAGGGGGCAATTTACCTTTTTACCTAAAAGACCCACAACAGGGTCATTTGACCCGTTGGACCCCCCCCCGGACACTCATTTTGTTGTGGAAATGTCTGTATTTGCGTGTGTGTGTGTGTGTGTGTGTGTGTGTGTGTGTGTGTGTGTGTGTGTGTGTGTGTGTGTGTGTGTGTGTGTGTGTGCGTGTGTGTGTGTGTGTGTGTGTGTGTGTGTGTGTGTGTGTGTGTGTGTGTGTGTGTGTCTGTGTGTGTGTGTGTGTGTCTCTGTGTGTGTGTGTGTGTGTGTGTGTGTGTGTGTGTGTGTGTGTGTGTGTGTGTGTGTGTGTGTGTGTGTGTGTGCGTGCGTGCGTGCGTGCGTGCGTGCGTGCGTGCGTGTGCGCGCGCACGTGCGTATGTGCGTGTGGGACAATATGGTGGATTTATAAACATGTGGTGGATTTTTATGCAGTGAATCATCAGGACCAACGAGAATTTGGGATCAAAACTCTAATAATTCATTGTTACAAAAATACAAAACAAAACATATTTACAATGAATGCAAAAGCAACTGTTTTCCCAGTTTTCATGTGGAAGGTTGTTGCAGAAATAACTTATGTTTGTGTGCCAAAAATAGAAAAAAAAAATACAAAGAAAAAAAGCATATTTACAAAATGAGTGAAATACATTTGAGTAGTCACTAACAATTCTGGCACTGCCATTGCTCCTTTCGGCATTTCCCACATGTGTATTTGTAGCAGTCATCACAGCGCACTGTTGCACGATTGTCCTTGCATTTGATTTTAGCCTGACACTTGGCTCTTTGTCCGAGTTGTGGTGTGGAGGGTTGTTGCCGAAGCAATTGCTCCTTTTGGGCCTTTTTCATACCCACGTGGGAGTGAGCCAACTTTCTTGCTAGTTCAAACAGGAAATCCACCCGTATTTCCTTTCTCCCGGTGCATAATTAATAGAGCACGTGGGCATTCAGTGCTGCAATGTCTATCATGTTGTAGAACACTGCTACTGGCAAGCGCCTTGTTCCTGCACGGACAGTGTATTCCCGCACCATCTGGTCCATGATAATGATAAACAATGAATAATTGACTTACCTGCAAATACTGGTGCTACAGCACTTACTCTGCCAGTATTCCTATCAACTGATACTCTCTATATTTGCTTAATAGCGATTCGTTTCTGGATTGGATTGGTCAAATAGATTAGTAACCTGCAATGTGGAACTCTCCTCATTTGTTAGGCAGAAATGATGTTACTTGTTATACACTAACCTGATTATCATAATTGTGATATGATATATCTTCCAAAACGTTCCAAAATATTTCATCCCAATTCCCTAACACTATCTTGAAAATTGAGCAGACTATGACTTATATGAAGAAAATGTGCTGACGTGTTTTCAGGACAACCATTACACTGAGAATCAACCAATTGGGATAGATCAGCAAGGTACATTCATTTGAAAATTGTACTGAATGTAAGCTGATTGTGCTAACTGTAGGATACTTGTACATAGCTATTTGCAAGGATGTACTAAATGATTGAGACATGTACAAAAGCATTTTAAATTTGATGAAAGCAATGATGAATGCCATTCTGTTGTGAGGAACTGCAAATTAGTTTTGGGATTCGTCCATGTTTTGAGAATGACATCTCAGTTTCAAGAAAAGAGCTAAACCAATGGAGAAAAACTGTAACACACTGTCCGCCAAACAGTGCTATCTGTCTTTGCTGCTGATATCTTCATGCAAGTTGCTATTTACCTGTGGTGATTTTGGAGGCTGACAGCCCTTGGGAAGAAGCTGTGTGACCCCCTCACTCCACACACGGCCCCTAACAGTCTCATTACCGTAACAAAATGAGTGATTAGTGTATTCTGTAAAAGCCGCCGGGTCAAATGACCCCTCTATGGTACTTCTAGGTAGGCAGAAAAATCCTGGTAGTTTTAGTGTTAACAGGGTATGTTAAAGATTAGGAAATGGGAAATAGAGAAATAAAAGAGATAATGGTTAACAAATGTTTTATGAAGAGCTATCTCGGGTTTTTATAATGCTTAACAAATGCATAACTAATGCTTAACAAGGAGTCTGTATTATAAAGTGTTACCAAATGTACCAATTGCTTTGCTTCACTAGACAAAGCAAGAGTACATGTGACTGCAGCCAGTAAGTGTAATTTGTTATATTTTTACTAATTGTGTTCTGTAAAAAAATGTGTCAATGTGTCAATTTGTGTGTATGTGTGTTCATGCTGTAGTGAAATTAGTGAAGTCAGCTGTAGTATTGTGAAGGCATCAGGTGACCAATTATCAGGACCACACCCCCAGAAACTAGGCATATTAGGAAACTAAGTGCGCTTCCAGCAACTGCTGGGTAGCGGCAGCCCTCCTCGTACTAAGACCGACGAGTGACAAGACAAGCAACTCTACCTCTGCAACTCCACCAAAGCAAGGACACGTAAGGCACATTTTTTATCTCACTGCTGACCTACATTGTCCAGAAAATCCCAGTAATCTGCAGAAGGCGCAGGCCTTTCAAACCCTCCAACCAACGCAGAAACCTGGCCAGCCTTCAGCCACTACAACCGAACGCAGCTTCAATCACCTCCTTCACTGTTGGTCTCTGGAACTGCCAGTCAGCTGTCAACAAAGCAGACTTAATATCTGCTTATGCTAGTAGTCTCTCTGTTGATCCGTTGGCACTAACAGAAACCTGGTTGAAGCCTGAAAACACAGCCACTCCAGCAGCACTCTCAGCTAACTACTCATTTTCACACAATAGTCGGCTAAAGAAAAGAGGAACAGGGATCCACATCAACAAGCATTGGAGCTATGCCCCCCATGCTGCCCCCCTGCCAACTACAGCTGCCTGGAATATCATGCAATCAAAGTCACAGCCCCAATCAAGGTGTCTGTACTTGTGATCTACCGTCCCCCAGGAACACTGGGCGACTTTATTGACGAATTGGATACGCTGATCTCCTCCATCACGGACCTAGGCGGCCCCCTACTTGTCCTCGGCGACTTCAACATACACCTAGAGAAGCCGTACGCCACAGACTTCAAGGCCCTGATGAACTAATTTGACATTCAACTAGCCAGCTGCCCCCGACACACAAGAGTGGTAACCAGCTCGACCTGATCATGACAAAGGACTGCCAAGCGGACAACATCAAGGTAACACTAATGCATGTTTCAGACCATTTTTCCCTCCATTTCACCACCTCCCTACCCAACCCTACACCCACCCCCCCCTCCCTTGGTCACATATAGGCGGAATCTACGCAACCTGTCACGCACTAGCTTTGCATCAGTGGTGGCAGATACCTTGCCCTCAGCAAGCGTGCTCTCCTCACTCGATGTTGACACTGCTACGGATTCACTCAGCTGCACACTGACCTCTTGCCTCGACAACCTGTGCCCACTAGTCAAGATCCTCCTGAGGATACTCACAGCCATGGGAATCACAGGCGTTGTCCACTCATGGTTCAATTCCTACCTCTCTGGACGCACCTTCAGTGTGTCATGGCAAGGGAAACTGTCTACGACTCACACCCTCTCCACAGGCGTAGGCCAAGGATCAGTGCTGGGACCCCTTCTGTTTGCAATATACACCTCCCTGGGACGTGTCATTCGAACACATGGGTTCTCCTACCACTGCTATGCTGATGACACCCAGATGTACCTGTCGTTCCGTCCAGGGGACACCACGGTTTCGGAACGCATCTCTGCCTGCCTCACCGATTTGTCAACATGGATGAAGGACCACCACCTACAGCTGAACCTGGCCAAGACAGAGCTCCTGGTGATCCCAGCTAAAGAGTCGCTCAGTCACAACATCAACCTCAAGATAGGCTCCACCATCGTGACCCCAAGCAAAGTCGCCAAAAACCTTGGCGTCATGATTGATGATGAGCTGTCATGCTCCAACTACATCTGTCACCCAGACCTGTCGATTCCAGATGTCCAACGTACAGAATATCAGACCTGTGCTGACACAATATTCTACACAACGACTGGTGCAGGTCACGGTCCTGTCCCGCGTTAACTACTGCAACTCACGCATGACAGGTCTACCTGCTTGTTCGTTAAAACCTCTGCAGATAACCCAGAATGCGGCGGCACGGTTGATATTCAATCAACCCAAAAGGACCCATGTTACTCCTCTATTTATTGAGTTGCACTGGTTACCAATCGCCGCCAGGCATTGACCCTTGCCTACAAAACCATCACAGGAACGGCCCCAGCTTAACCCTTGTGTTGTGTTCGTAAGCTGCATACACCTGTGGTGTTCGGGTCATTTTTGACCCGTGATAGCAAAACTCAGCCATAAAATACCCAAAAACACTAGTTATCATCAAATATTGTTTTTCATCTCATGGCTAACTTGGTATGTATTCATATCCATGGAAATATTACTTTATGTATTCATCTTTTTGACTTTACTGGTCTTTTATCTTACATTATGCAAATCGTTTTTGATGACCAAAACGATCAAAAGCTGCATAAATTCACTATTAATACCTCCTAAAGTGATACAATTAGTGATTATGTTGTCCATGTATTACAGCTGATATGAGAGTACAACAACCCCCAAATTTATTTTATTGGTTTTTCTCTAATATTGAAAAATATCATCAATAGTGGCATTTGTGGTGTTGAGGTCCAAACCAACCCAAAGAGATTTATAGAAGGATAAAAACCAAATGTCAACTAAATTAGTTTTTCAGCGCAAAAAATCAATGTTTAACCCTCCTGTTATCCTTGGGGTCTATTTGACCCCTTTCAATGTTTAACACCTGAAAAATACATGAAGTACATATTTCTTCTGCCTCATCTTTGATGACTTTTCCTTAATAGATGGGATGAATGTGAAAAAAGTGAAATTTCAAGAAAAATGCTTTTCCTCAGTGCTGTACACATTTTGGTTACATCCGTGTTCCTTGGGGTCAATTTGACCCCAATTGTTTCAAGTGTATAAAACATAAATGGAACATCCATATTTTGCAAATAAATGTTAAAATATGTTTAGATAATGTGAAATACATGAAAATAAGCTATTCAGCCATGTTTCTTCTGAACATTTTGCTTTTGTTTGGGCCCTGATAACTAAAAATACTAATGACATGGGGGAGGCCTAAAACTAATTCACGGCAACATTTTGGACAGTGGTGGCTACTACAGCATTGACATTTTGACAAAATCTACCAACTGAACCTTGTTATAGCACCACCATGGCACCCACCACAGCACCCCCACCCCAACCCCTGGGAGCTACTTTTGCACCCTCCCACTACACACAAACACTAGCATAAGATGGGTCACATATAGTCAGCATTGCTGCTGTTCTGTGACCAGCATATACTTATAAGTGATGGTATAGGCCTATTTGAAGAGAAGCTTTATGATTGTGATCCAAATATTGAAATGGACTGTTCTGATGGTGACAAACCGTTGTACTTCTTTAGATGGAGACAATCTCAAGGCTGTTTGCTATGCTGAGAGATATGTGTACAATGGTGCTATTCTTCTCCTCTATTCAGTATGGTGTTCCAAATTGACATAGTTGTCTGCAGCATTGGTTATAAACTGGTGCTACCTGACATAGAGAAGGCAAGAACAGCAACAGCTGTAACTTTTGTGAAGGACATACACATTGACGTCCATACCACAAGTTCTCCAGTGGGCATACATAGTGAATAGAAGTAAACATACAAGTTGCTAGCCCTGTTCCTTCAAACATTACCCCACTACCATGAACATGTAATATGTCTACAAGGAGCACATGCAAACCTTTTTTTCCTTATGTGCACACTAATTCAAGCGTAGAAATAATGTAGAAAACAATGATTTTCTATGATGTTCCCGAAACTCTTGGTTGGCAATGTATCCATGTTCTTACCTAACTATTATACTTGTGTTATAAATACACATTCAAACAGTCAAAGAAAATGAATGTTGGACTTAAAAAACCTTCTGAATGTTTGGGAATATGTCTATTTCTTTTACTGTCAAATTGACCCATATCGTATAGATAGATAATATCCTTGATAATCAAATTTGTTTTTTTCTTTTCAAATGTTATAAGTAATAGAAATTCATATTTAGGGAGTATATGGAGCCACTAAAATTTCAATAATATGTGTCCATCTGTTTTTAGACAAATTATTAATTAGGCCTATTGCTATTTTTTCTAATTTTCGCCTAGTCATGGATTAAGTTTTTTTGGTGTGTGGGCTATGTGTGTGTGCTATGTGTGGGGGTGCTAAGATATATTTAAATTACTTTTTATGTCACCAACAGAGCAATAATATATGTATATCTGAGACATAAACATGTGACAAAGTGCTGTTTTCTACTGATTTTGTAGACATCTATGTGGCTGGTGTCAAATTGACCCCAAGGATCACGGATGTTCCAAAATTTGAGGGTAACAGGAGGGTTAAATATGTTGACTTGGTGTTTTTCAATATTTATATGATTTTAGTGTGGTAAATATACAAAATAACAATTCTGTCCGAGTCACAGCTATTACACCAATCTAATGCAAAGATATTGGAAATGAACACATCAATTAACATGAAAAAAGTCACACTATTCATCTTAATCCCCTATGCCATGACCATGGAACTTAATGGAAAGTATAAGACCAGTTCTACATTTTTGGGTGCCATTATGAATTTTTGATACGTTTTTTGGAAAAAATAATGTGCAAAAATGTATTTTGCAAACAAATGTGCAAAAAATCTCATTTTATAATGCAGAAATGGATTCCCTGACCATGAAAACATATGAGTAGACACCAGAAATACATCTGTACTCCTTTCACAACAGGATATATGACGTATTGTAGTGCATGGGACTGTCCGGCGGCCATATTGGATTTGGAATATGAAAAAGCCGGCAAAAAAAAAAATCAGGCAAGAAATATATTTTCCTCACCATAAATCACCAAACTAAAGACAAGGGGCAACCAACAGCTTTTCAGAAATGCATACAACAGCCAAAAATCTATGCCGGGTCAATTTTGACCCTGAACACCACAGATGTAACTTTTTTTTTTGGACCTTTAAAATTTACTAAAATGATAAAACATATTTTTTGTGTGTTGCAATGATTGTGACTGAGGATTAGATGAAGCCTTATTCCAAGAAAATAAAGGAAAGTGTGTTTTTTTCACACTAAAACTTGCAAACGGGTTGCAAACTTGCAAAAATGACCCGAACACAACATAAGGGTTAACTGAAGGACCTACTAACGCCTTATGTTACTGGAAGAGAACTTCGCTCAACCAGCACAAGCCATCTGGCTCTGCCATCCGGTCGCTCTAGGTACTCCCAGTCAAGACTGTTCTCCTTTGTGGTACCCAAGAGGTAGAACGGTCTCCCAGAGACAGCAAGACTAAGCACATCTCTTGCAGCCTTCAAGAAACAACTTAAGACCTTCCTCTTTAGAGAGTATCTACTAGACTAATGCTTGAACTGGCCTTGCCCCAGGGCAGACTCCTGACATGATGTTTAGTTTAGTTTAGTTTAGTTTAGTTTAGTTTAGTTTAGTTTAGTTTAGTTTAGTTTAGTTTAGTTTAGTTTAGTTTGTGTGTGTGTGTGTGTGTGTGTGTGTGTGTGTGTGTGTGTGTGTGTTTGTGTGTGTGTGTGTGTGTGTGTGTGTGTGTGTGTGTGTGTGTGTGTGTGGTGTGTGTGTGTGTGTGTGTGTGTGTGTGTGTGTGTGTGTGTGTGTGTGTGTGTGTGTGTGTGTGTGTGTGAGTACTCGTTATTTAATCTTTATGAAAAAAAGAAGAACCAAAACGAACCCTTCTTTGCAACTGCACTTGTTGTTCTGTATATCTCCTGTGCACTAAAGCGTCTGCCGTGGGATTTTTTTAAAACTGCTTTTACTAAATTAATTGATAAGCACGCCCCCATGAGGAGATATCGGGTCAGTGGCAAACCATATCAGGCAGAGGGATAAGGCTTGGTCTCTGGCCAAGCGACAAGGCGATCCTGTATCCTGGAATACAGTCGGTCCCCCTACAATGCACACCCTTTACCGAGGTAATGCCACGTCATCCACCTCGGTACGTACCGGGCCTAGCTGCAGTGTACCCAAACAACCGCCAGGTGGCACTTGAGAGCGCTTGCTATACGCTTTACCACGTGGTAGCACATGTTCAGGTTTGTAATGAGAGACCAAGAACCCATAATCCAGAAGGATAAAAAAAAAAAAACATATATGATCTCTCTCTCTCTCTCTCTCTCTCTCTCTCTCTCTCTCTCTCTCTCTCTCTCTCACACACACACACACACTTGCTCTTGCATACACACAATACACATTCAAGCGCAAATGGGTAGGCAACATTTATTACCATATGGAATATTTTAGACGATGTTGACGGCATATTAATTATGCTCATATTCACCTGCACGCACCGATAACAACAGCGGATAACAACATGCCTAATTAAATTGTGTGAGAACACCTCCAGGAAGTAGGAAGAGTCATAAAAAGAATAAATAGCCTAAAGAATTTTCTTTTTTTTTAATGATGATGAATTGCCATTAATGTGCAAGCTCAATTTGCAGAGGGATTTTTGATATCTTAGCCTATAGGCTACCGATATTATGGCTTTATGAACTTCATGAATACTAGGCTACAAGATAGTCGGGTAAACAAGGATTGACTTGTAGACCACCAACATCTGATGCTGAAGTGGGGGAGGGTTGTTTTTTTTCACTTCAAATGTTCCCCGACACACACACACACACACACACACACACACACACACACACACACACACACAGATACGCGCTAATCGCTCTCTCTCCCCGTCTCTCCCTCTCTTTCTCATTGTTGCTATACGTGCATCTGGATAGGTCTAGGCAGTGTGGTCACCCAGCACATTTTCATATAGACGGGGAGGAACGGTAGCCTACCATGCACCCCCCCACAACAAAACGCCACATGACTTTTTTTAATCTTCAAGATGTCCTGAATAAGAATTTTGAGTGGTAACATAACTCACTCCCACTATGATATTTCACATCATATTGTATATGACCCCATGCATTCTAGTCCTATGTAGTGGTACACTGCCAAGGCCTCTAGAGCCATGATGCAGTTGGTTATAATAGCTTATGATATACCATATGAAAGCTTGGAGTCTGTAGTATACATATATTATGCTGTATTTGGTGTACCTTTTGCATAGCAACAGTTGCTAGGCAAAGCATCTTCCTTAGCAACCAGCATCAGTGATACGGTTCCTCTGCGATTACATTGTGTTGTGATGTCTGGATCTGGATGGCTTTTCCCAAGTGCCACATGACTTCTTTGAACCTCCAAGATGTCCCTAATAAGAATTTGAGTGGTAACAGTAATACATTCCTACTGTACATCATATTGTACATGACCCCAGTATGCTCTAGGCCATACGTTTTAGTCCTATGTAGTTGTAAACTGTCAAGGCCTTAACAGCCATTTTGCAGTTGGATATTATAGCTTGCCATATCTGTAAGCTTGAAGTGTGTAGTTTCTGAATATTATATCATATTTTTAGTGTACCATTTGGAAAAATATACTTGGTTCAGTTATATGATGTGTGAGAGTATTTTTCATTTTTCTGATCCTTTAAATGACTCATCCATACAACCATACACATATATAAAGACCTTACAGGCAAATACATTAACAATTTGTAAAAGTATAATAATAGTTTAATTACTAACTACTGGAAATATTGACAATATAGCGAGCAGTACTGTATGTGTCACTGTCACATCTGTGCAAGTTGGAGCACAACACCACAATAGAAGGAAACAAGTTGAATCATAAACAAAGTTTATTGAACATTTAGGGAAAGGTTTAGTCCAAGGCAGACAGTTCATTCACTGCTACTGTCACTGTCTGTGCTTGACCAATCACTTTCAACTTCACTCTCACTGTTATCATCACAGTGGACTTCACCACAGATGTCCTCCAACCTCTGTGGCTGACTCTCACCTTCATACCACAGGGGCTGTATACCACTTTATGCCATTAACCACCCATGTCCTTGACCCACGGATGGAATTACAGGATTGTTGATGTTGGCTCTTTTCCACAGGGCAACCTGAAAATGAACCCTATGGACATGCTGCGTGAGGCTTTTTCTGCATGGTGGTAGCAAAGCCATGTCCACATTTCCAGGAATAGACTTTCCGTGTTTGGTGCAAAGTTTGTTAATGATGTTCAATCGCATGTCATCAACCTTTTCAGCTTTCTTTTCGCCATAGAAGGCCCGTGTGAATTTTTCACAGTCATCATTAAGGGCTTCTGTCACTGTCCAGGTTTCACCAAGTTTGGCAAGGTTGGTAACAAACTGGGGGGCTTTGAACATCTTCGTTAGAGGAAGAAGTTTACCTTTGCCCCGGAATGCACTTGTCGCATCATTCCCAGTGAAGCCATGGAGACCAAGTACAGCTGTGCACTTTTCTTGGCCAAGTTCTGCTGCAGTTTGTGTGCCATTGATCAGTTTGGACTTTCTCTGTATCTTGATGTCAAGTAGGATGTTGATGCCCATGTTTCCAGCAAAGTGCAGCAAAATGAAGAATAGGTCAGAGTCAGGACTCTTGATCCGTACGTTGGTATAATGCTCATTTGCAGCATATTGGCTGTAAAGGACAACCCTGGTGTCGGTCTCTTCCTGTGATGACCTGAGTAATGGAATTTCAGTCTTTCTTGTTGTCAAACCGTCCCCTGATGTAAGGTATGCACATTCTTCACAGATAAAAATGACTTTGCGGCCTTGCAGTTTTGAAGCGTACTTATCACCACTCCATTGCTTTAATATAAGCCTGAT
Source organism: Engraulis encrasicolus (assembly GCF_034702125.1). Classification (NCBI taxonomy): domain Eukaryota; kingdom Metazoa; phylum Chordata; class Actinopteri; order Clupeiformes; family Engraulidae; genus Engraulis; species Engraulis encrasicolus. Next base: position 28,800 of record NW_026945076.1, on the reverse strand, counting down.
AAACTGCACCTTGTTTTCGTCATTCGTTAAAAACTGTTTCCATTCCGTGGGACGTTTTGTTGCTCCACCCCCGATAATTAACTCTCCACAGCCAAGGTGTTTCCTTTCCATTGCTTTGATGGATTCGGGTCTGTATTGGTCTGTGCTGAAAATGATGTCTCCATATCCAGACGTAGTTATGCTGTCAAATAGCAATGAGGAGATCTCTGCAAATGTGTCTGGAATGTTCTAAATTTTAAAAAGATGCACAATAAAATTATACATTACACACAATTATACACATTCCATTACTGTATTACTGTATTAGCTGATAACTCTGATGTATTTTCCAGGGCCATTTACCATCATATTGTAGAAGCAAGCATTTCCATCATATACTGTAAGGGTCTCTGATGGTGGAGGAATGGCAGAATTCGGTTGATCTTTCACCAGGTAGTGGAACACCAGAACATGGCTGGTGATTGGTTGATTGATTGAGTGGTGGTTGGTGATTGGTTAATTGGTTGAGTGATGGAGTGCTTATAAGGTCCCAGTATATGTAAGTCATTTAAAGAACAGAGCTCTCACACATCATATAACTGAGCCAAGTATATTTTTCCAAATATCATAGGTACACCAAAAATATGATATAATATTCATAAACTACACACTCCAAGCTTACATATGGTATATGGCAAGCTATGATAACCAACTGCAAAATGGCTGTTAAGACCTTGACAGTTTATAACGACATAGGACTAAAACGTATAGCCTAGAGCATACTGGGGTCATGTACAATATGATGTACAGTAGGAATGTATTACTGTTACCACTCAAATTCTTATTAGGGACATCTTGGAGGTTCAAAGAAGTCATGTGGCACTTGGGAAAAGCCATCTAAATCCAGACATCACAACACAATGTAATCACAGAGGAACCGTATCACTGATGCTGGTTGCTAAGGAAGATGCTTTGCCTAGCAACTGTTGCTATGCAAAAGGTACACCAAATACAGTATAATATATGTATACTACAGACTCCAAGCTTTCATATGGTATATCATAAGCTATTATAACCAACTGCATCATGGCTCTAGAGGCCTTGGCAGTGTACCACTACATAGGACTAGAATGCATGGGGTCATATACAATATGATGTGAAAAGGATGAAATGATTGAAAGGATGAAATGTTCACAAGCACCAATAATAATAATAAAAAAAACGTCTTCAACCTATTAGTCCGTAGGCTATCCTGAGGATATCCGTTCCTGACTTGAATAGGCTAGTGCAGAAATAATTAACAGTCATCACTTATAAGTTAGGAGCGGAATTGAGACGGTGAATGCAGGACAGAATAATACAAAGAAAACACCGTCGACTGGCGGTCTTGTTTAGGGATCACGCTTGTGTTATTATCAAATGCCCAATGTTACGTGCAACGCGCAATTGGCTGACTCTAACCACTTGTAGCCTACTAAAACTGAGGGAGGGATCAACGTACAATGAGCTACACTGAAGCAGATTACTCTGCTTCGCAAAAAAACAGTGCACCAATAATACCCCCGTCTTCAACCTACTATTTACCAGATATATAGACTAGTAATAGTATTAAGTTGTGCTACCTTGTTTTTTGTGGTAGGCTAACGACAGTGTAGATCAGGTAATAGCCTGCAATAGGGGAAGCGGCATGCGCCAGTTTTAAAGAATGTCGTCGCCAAATGTAAAATCACCTCTCTCATGCTGACATGACGGGGCACTACTTCATTAGGCTACAATGTTGTTCATGTCTGTTTGACTCACACTAGGCTATACGAGTGGTTCAATTTGTGTTTTTGTGCTCATCGCACAAATGAGACAGACAGGCTTGCTTGATAGGGCTACACAAAGCAAGCGACATCGGCCCACTCAAAATGGTCCGAACTCCGCCGCTTGATTTCATGTCTCCTCAGTCTCTCCATTACGGTTTATTAGCCTACTCTGTTTTGCTATTTTCGTTGTTCTTAACCCTGGCATTAGAGATGAAGCAACTGTGTAGCAACTTGAATAGGCCTATTTTTTAACCCTATCCAGACTGGGGGGGAGGTAAAAGTGCCCGCACCAACTTTGATGCAGTATAACTCCTTAACGACTTAAGCTATGACTACGAAACTTGGTGACTTTTCCTAAAATTTAGTTGGCTACAGTTTAGTACCAAAATATTACGTTTATCATTTTTGCCGTTGCCATGGCAACGGTTTTCTGACAGGTATGTCTGACCGAAAATCACTGATCTAAGTCTCATTATTGTTCCTTTTTCAATCTTTTTTGTTATTTCCATTAGTAGCAGACAGCTTTGTGAGCATTTAAGTGGTCTGAAGCATATAATCAGTAAAATTTAAGTGCATTACCTAAATTTGATGGAAAATACATTATGGCGAGATTTAGGGCATTATAATCAGATGATGTCATTATGACGTCATAATACCAGATAATGACACAAAAATGATGTCATTCATAGATGTCCATATGTAGATCATCTCCCTAAAGTTTGGTGGTCATACCGTATTCCATTCATGAGTTATGAGGGGGGGGTCAAAAGAGCCCCCCCAGGCCCAGGAATGCCAAAAAAGCCCAGTCTGAATAGGGTTAAATTGGAAGCGGCCGATGCCAGTTTTGAAGACAGAATGTCGTAGCCAAATTTAAAATTCGATCTCTCTCATGCTGCCGTTACGGGACACACTTAATTACAATGGTGTTCCTGTCTGATTGAGTCAGTTTTAATTGTCTTTACCGGTTTACATTGTAGGTATGCAAACTCTGTATCCTGAGGATACCCGTTCCTGACTTGAATAATGCCGAATAAGTTAGGGACGGATTGGGAGACGGTGAATGAAAGACAGAAAAAAGTCGAGTTTAAATTCACATGGTGGTCTTGTTTAGGGCGCACACTTCTGTTATTATCAAATGCCCAATGTTACGTGCAACAGAATGTCGCCGCCAAATTTAAAATTCGATCTCTCTCATGCTGGCGTTACGGGACACACTTAATTACAATGGTGTTCCTGTCTGATTGACTCGGTTTTAATTGTCTTTACCGGTTCAAATTGTAGGTATGCAAACTCTGTATCCTGAGGATATCCGTTCCTGACATGAATAGTGCCGAAATAAGTTAGGGACGGATTGGGAGACGGTGAATGCAAGACAGAAAAAAGTCGAGTTTAAATTCACATGGTGGTCTTGTTTAGGGCTCACACTTGTGTTATTATCAAATGCCCAATGCTAAATAAAACATGCAATTTGCTGACTGTATTTCTACTACTACTAAACCTGGGGGATGGACAAGCACGGAAGCACAGACAGACGCACAAGCACAGGCAGACGCTGCTCTGCAAAAGCAGTGCTATACTGCCCCCCACATTCCGAATGGCCACAGGGTGTAATGATCACGGTGCGCTGCCGCGGCACGGCACGGTAATGAGCAGATTGAAGTTACACCATCTGTAATTATAGGGCACTACGAAATAAGTGTACAAAGTTAGTTAAAGCTGCCAAAAGCAACCATTATATGCAATTGATAAACGAAAATTTAAATGACCCCTGTAAATTCTGGAAGTTGATTAAGTCCACAGAGGGAGCTGTTGAAATACCCACACTGCCTGAAGTATTAAATACATCTCAAGGTGAGGTTAAAGGGAAGGATAATATTATAAATGCATTTAATGAACATTTTAATATGGCGGCAGAGAAAGTTACATCTCACCTTCCGGTGTCAGGTAACCTTACTCTGCCTCAAAAAGAAATCTCATCCTGTTTTAATTTCGCAGCTATTAAACCCTTCCAAGTGTATCAAGCACTGTCAAAATTAGATGTAAGAAAATCCACTGGTGCAGACAAAATTGAGCCCCTTTTTTTGAAGGCAGCAGCAAGTGTGATTGCCAGTCCTATAGCCTCAATATTTAATCTTAGCCTCACAAGTGGTGAAATTCCAAGGTCATGGAAATCAGCAATGGTTCTCCCGCTACTAAAAGGAGGTGACCCCTCATTGCCTGACAATTATCGGCCCATTTCTAGATTATCAGTAACTGCTAAAATATTTGAGTCTTTAGTGAATGAGCAGGTTAAACATTATTTGACTGCAAATGAAATTTTATCATCTACACAATCAGGATTCAGACAATATCACAGCACTATCACCGCCACTACTTTAGTTTCCAATGACATAATCTCTGCCCTAGATAACAAGAGGTCCTGTGCAGCTTTTTGTTGATCTTTCTAAGGCATTTGACTGTGTAAATCATGACCTTCTGTTGCAACGACTACAACATATTGGTTTTAGTGGCATGACACGGAAGTGGTTTTTAAATTATTTATCTGAGAGAACCCAATGTGTAGCTGTTGACAATAGTAATTCTGCTCTGGTAGGGGTCAAAATGGGTGTGCCTCAAGGGTCAATTTTGGGGCCTATTTTGTTTACTATTTATATAAATGACCTCTGTGTTGGTCTTGATTCAGCAAAGGTGCATCTGTATGCTGACGACACTGTTCTGTATACATCTGCCCCCTCTGTAAATACTGCAGTTGAGACTCTTCAAACTGCTTTTAGTGTTTTGCAGACGTCTTTGCTAAGTCTGCGTTTGGTCCTAAATGCAAAGAAAACAAAGTACATGGTTTTCACGCGTACCCGCTCATCAATATCTAATGTTGAAGTGTCCACTACTGATGGTACCTTGCTAGAAAGGGTTAAAACATACAAGTACTTAGGGATTTGGCTTGATGAAAATTTGAACTATGAATCACATATTGACCATCTTCTTAAAAAGCTTAGACCAAAACTGGGTTTTTATTTCCGTTTGAAAAAATGTTTTCCTTTTGCTGCTAGGCTAAGATTGGTCCCGAGTACATTTTTACCCATCTTAGATTATGGTGACATATTATACATGCATGCGTCCACCTCTCTTCTAAAGAAGCTAGATGTAGTTTACCATGCGGCACTGCGTTTTATAACAAACGCAAACATGAGAACGCATCACTGCGCATTGTATGAAATGGTAACATGGACTTCACTATCACTTAGGAGGAAAAGCCATTTCCTCATTTTTATTGTGAAGGCATTGGTGGGTAAACTCCCATCATATATCAACTGTCTGGTGTCACGCCAAACCAGTTCCTATGGCACTAGGTCAGGAAATAAAATTATCTTAAATATTCCTACAGTGCATCCTGAATTAGGTAAGACTTCTTTTAGTTCATATGCCCCACATGTTTGGAATAACCTCCAAAACACATTAAGCTTGGCATCTGTGCCCTCTGTAGAGAGTTTTAAAAATCTTTTAAAAACAACTTTAGTAGAGGAGTGTCACTGCTTTTAAACTCAGTTTTACAGAGGTTTTGTGTGTGTGTGTTTTTTATGTCAGATTTTATTAGTTTGTTAGTTCTTACTGTTTAGTGCTTGATGGTCTTACTTGTTAGTCTTGTCCAGTGTCTATTTTGTTTTCCCCTATGTCTGATATGTCTTATATCCTTACGTGTGTTTTTTTTTTTTAATCTGTTTTTTATGTCATAATATGCATGTGCCTCCACTGTCTTAATGCCGTCTTGGCCAGGACTCCCTGGAAGAAGAGGTTTCTACCTCAATGGGACCTTCCTGGTTAAATAAAGGTCAAATAAAAATGTAATGTAATAATAATGTAGTTGTTTATAATTAATTTGTAATTTGTGATTGTTAATACAAGTGTTTCATAGAAGATGATGTGCCCTGTTTGTCCCTGCACAGCACTTGTCCAAGTGCGTTGAGTGGCTCATTCTCATGAAGTGAGTCCAGTTGAGTTGATTTTAGTCTCTAAACGTTCCTCAGAAAAATAAAATAAAAAAAATAGATCAAATGTTGAGGCAAGTGTAAATTTTGAAACATGTTCAACAACCCTTTATTTATGACGAATATGTGTTTGTTTGTGCATCATGATAGAATAATGGTACCGTCTTCCTATGATTTTGTCGTTCCTCGAGCTTCCACTCTTCTCCTTTTCACTTACGCCTACTACCCTACTACTTGTCTGTTCTTTTTGTAATGTGTGCTATACCATAGTGGCTATAAGAAGGTTTTTTGTAAAAAAAATAAAAAATAAATAAAAAACTTTAAAAAAGAGGGTCATCTTATTTTCGCAGAAAAGACTAAATAGTGCCAAAACAATGTTTTTACTTAACCTGAATGATTCAGCTATTATCCTTCATAACGATGCCACTCATGTAACACAATAACACCCATGATGGGGGGGGTGAAGAGCTTGTTATGTCCATATCAAATGTTTAGATTATATAAATGTTGCATGTCTATCAAGTTCAACTGTCAATGTCAGCGCTGTGTGGATCGACAGCACGAGCGTCAGCACAGTTAATCTAGACTTGTTGCTCTGCTTTTATCTGAGTTCGGTTTTAACACACCCATCAGGAAAGTTTGGATTGTTAGGGCCCGAGCACCAAACGCGCGAGGCCCTATTGTTCTTGCAATGTTTTTATTACATTACTCAGTCCCACCAGGATATCGCGGCCATTTTCTCAAAAAATCGCGGTCGGAATTGCCAGATGGTGCACGAGGATTTCCAGAAAATCGCGATAACAGTTGCAGAGCTTCTTACTGTGTTGTTGCGATTTTGTTGCGGCATGAAGCTAAAGGTGCGATTTTTGTTGAGATTTTTAATGTGCTTCCCCACGCTTGAAAGTAAAGGACACTGCCACATTCCAGTCCTCTGGTGTTTTTATATTATTTTCAGGGGTCATTTTGGTAGGCTATTTTTGAGGTAGGCTTGGTTGCCTAGGTTGTAACCTCAAGCTGCGTAAATAAGCTGTCTAAATATTTTAGCTTAATGGTGATGGACATTGATTGTTGAACATTAGGCTATTTAAGCAGTTGAAATAAAAAAGAACACACACTACTGACAACAACCGAACCACAGGACTTAATCTATTATTTTATATCATGGCATTCTCCAAAGACTATGCCTATTTAATCCGTTTTGCTTTCCCTGTCCTTTATGAACGCGCTTGCGTTCAGCCCCCAAAGGCTGTTATGTTCCGCTCCTATGCTTGCGAGATGGTCACTTTCCCAAGGTGAAGTGTTCCAGCCTTGCGGGTAACGTGCATTTTCCCCATCGCGGGCTTAACGTTATGATGCATATCTGGCGAGATAATATGCCCTGCTTTTAAGTTTGCCCCAACCAAGGATGTTTCCATAGGCTATGGCCTGATATGCACCTCAACTCAACACGCTTAAAATGCATGTGAAGCTTGCGCTTCTCAGTCTAGAAAGAATAGTCTATCGGTAACATTCTTTGCATTGACCACCATCGGTTGAGTTTTACAATCAATACAAAAAAGACACGTTTATAGCCTACATGGTTTTGTCATCCAGCATGCAATCGAAAATAGGCGAGTGGCTACTTCATCCCCAAACCTTAGTTAGGCCATTAGCAGAGAACTGTTGGTCTTGCATTAATCAAAGGGTTCTACTGAGCGGTTGCCTACTTCATGCTGGTGAATGGTTCGAAAGGAAAATAATTTAATTTCATGTCTGTTCAGGACAGTCTTGCAAAGAGACAACCGACTATGTCGAATAATTGGTCAAGGCGCGAGATGAGGAGTACTTCAGGGCTATTGGAAAAAAAATGAATAAACTAAAGCGCAAGCACTGCTGCCCGCGTCGCTTGCGCAGGCTATAAACAAGCTATGCGCCCTGAACATCACTGCTTGTTGTTCGATTAGTATAGGTGGATATGTAGCAAAAATGGGGTTTAGGAACATTTCATATAGATTTTTTCAAGTTTTGTTTTTTATCAACTACACACTCCATAGTCTTCAAATTCACCTGTTTCCATTTTTTTCTGGGTTGGAAACTGTCTAAATCCAAGATGGCGGATATATGGTCACAATTTGGGGATAATCACTTCTTTGGCTGACATGAATGTATATTTATCAACGATTGCAATTTCATACATAACTATGATCACATATACACAATATAAATGATGTATATACAACATAAACCAACATTTTAATGTTTTTAATGACAAATGTGTCACCTGTTAAGTGATTCTCATTGTCTCTTCTACTACCTTGATTGTTTGCTGATTGATTCATTCCGTCATTGTCTGCCCACCTGTGCCTTGTTACCCTCTGCCCTATCGCGTGGTGCCTCTGTCTGTGCCAGTTTCTATGTAGGGTAGCCCCTGGATTTCCCTGTGTTTTTCTGTATATCCAATTGCGTTTTTGTTACCCACATTTATTCATGGATCTTCTGAGCGTTTGTCTCCTATAAGTTCATAAAGTAACCCTGCCTGTGAAGACTGGCTTAGCCAGGGCCACATAAACTTGTGGGTATCAGTGGTGTATCTCCTGTTTGAAGTCTTTTTCTGAATGGTCACATCATTTTGTTTCTCGTATCCTACAGTTTAGTTTGCTGACCACATGGTGTGTGTGGGGGTTATAAGTCTGCAAATTATTTCCCCTCAAAATTCATACAGCATTAGTTATTACAACATTAGTAAGGCTGAGTATTATGTAATGTACTGTGAAGATTTAGTATATGCTGCTAAGTGTGTGCTTTTAAGTTTATGGTCAATTTAGCATATTTCTATTTGTAGCTGAATAATGGAAGACAACCCGGGGTCGGGGCCCGGGCCCAAGCACAGTGAATTGAACTTTAAGCTCTGCATAAGATATCAGAGCCCGAAAACAGAAACAAAGACATAATTAAAGAAACCTCTAGACTCCAAAAAAGAATCAACATATGAGAAATTCTTGGCAGCAGTCCGTTTAAGAGCTCAGTTTGGGAACACAGAATTTGTTGTGCTTAGTGAAAAAAATGGACATCTCACACCACAAGACCTAAGTGTAAAACATGCTATGTGGCATAGATCATGTTATGCTGAGTGCATCAACAAAGGTCATATAGCACGTGATGAAAAACGGTATCACCGTGCCTTTAAGACATCTGAGGTTGCTCTCCTCAGTACACGAAATCTAGGGAGACCATCAGCTTCATCACATGCAAATGAAATGGAGGACAATTTATCCCGAAAAATACCCACTCGATCACAATTCAGAACCTATAACAAAGGGGAGTGCTTCTTCTGCCAAGGCCAAATTAAAGGTCAATTACATGCGTGTCAATCCAGAAATGTTGGGCAGAAAATAAAAGATATTGTACACCCCAGGAGCTGTCCATGAACATATTCTTAGAGCACACTGGCAAGCCAATATTTGGGGCCAAGACCTAGTGGCAACACCAAACATCCCAGATGCTCTTTCTTTGGGATGGAGTCAACTTGACGATGGTCAATGGGCTCCTGTATTCGCTAAAGTCCCACCTGCACCAGAGGCTCTCGTGGAGCTAGTCAAGTGCTCTTGTATTGCCAGCAACTGCAGTAGACAGTGTTCCTACAAGAACAACCTGCCATGCACAGACATGTGCAAATGTGAAGGATCTGAGGAAACCTGCACCAACATAAGAAATGCAGAGACTGACAGTGATGATGACGATAGCTGCTGAAATTGTACTGCAAGATTCTTTTTCCAGATGTGAACCTGTTGTTTTATATAGCCTATGTTTTGCTTTAGGAGATGTTGGAATTAAGATATTGTTAGTATGTTTAGGTTTTTTTTATTATTGGTGGACACCATGTTGAATTTTGACCATAGATTAAATAAATATTTTTAAAATATTTTTGTTTTATGTCATGTCTGACAACTCAATACTGTACACATGACAAATGTCACCATTACAAGACAAAAAAATGGATTTATGGACCATATGACAACAACTACGCTTATTTTTCCTATACAAAGTTGGCCATCTTGGATTTTGATACTAAAAATGACAGAAAAAAATGGAAACAGGTTGTTTTGTATTCAGGGGGGTACTAGGAATGAAAAAAACACTAAATGGAAAAATCTATATGAAATGTTCCTAAACTTACATATCAACCCTCACTAGATGACTTGAATCGAAACATTTATAAGGACATCAGGGCTATCTTATTGATTCCTGGAATACTGCCTCAGCCAGCTGAAAGCAGAGTAGCAGTGTCCCATATATCAAATGGTAAGATGCCATTCCTGTCTTCATTTAACGTTTTAAAACTCAACCTTCCCTTGACACACTCATGTCGGCTAAATTATCAGTTCGAATGCAATCTTTAAGTTTAATGCAGCCTATCGTAAAATTTAAATGTTAGGCATATGCGAGGTAGAGGTTGCAAGGGTGTCCGTAGGTCTTGATTGATACCTGGTGTTGCAGGTAGGGCCTAATCAATTGGCCTTCATAAATGTGTTGTAGTCTATTCCTTAGTTTTAGTTGAATATCCTAGGCCTGTTTGTATTCCCGAGTGTTAAAAGCAGGAGAGCCTGAACGTTGCAACCTCGGCTGTTGAGGTATTTGCTTTCGCTATCGCTGTCACTTTTGCATACTAAAATGCATTTTAACTCCAAGTAGCCTATTTATTTAATAACTATTGGCTATAGGCCTACACTTCTGTGAAAGTAGTCATCTTTCCTTGGGAATATCAAAGTCCAACACGCACGCTTATTTCTCTCCTTCCATTGTGTATTATAATGTGTACGTGTGCACTCATGTAATCGTCAATTGTCTACTTAATGATTGCATAAACCACGTTTCATGCCCGTCTCATAAAATCATGACCATTATTGAGTAATAATCTGAAGGTTGTGTGAATTCTTTTCTGGCTGACTTCGTAGAAATTGTTCAAATAAGACAAACACGGTTCACCACAATGCACATTTATGGTAAAAGCATCATCCGGTCATAACACTGATACAGCCAATGTGACTTGCAGGGCATAAGAGCTTAGGTAAAATATACAATATATACACGGGGTATGAGAGGATGCGCTATGCGTGTGTGTGTGTGTGTGTGTGTGTACGCTATGCGAGAGAGAGAAAGAGAGAGAGAGGAGGAGAAGGAGGAGCGAGTGGCGCGCGCTTTGTGGGACGCCGCTCTGCTCCGTGCGGAGCGCTTCTGTAGAGCGACAGGGGAAGAGAGAGAGAGAGAGAGAGAGAGAAGGATGTATGTTATGTATGAACTATGGCTCAAATGATTCTGCGCAGCTCGGGCGCGCAGGACCGATATATGAGATACGAGGAGGAGCGTTAAGCTTTCGGCTGATGAAGCGGGAAGCTATCTTCAAGATAAGAATTCAAGTTAATCAGAGAATACGTCCTTTGTTTTAAAGGGTTCACAGTATAAGTGGGGGGAAGGGAAAGGGGCGCTTGGCGCTCTTTCCAACAATAGCTTATGTCCTCGACTCGGTACCTCTATGGGTTAATCCTGTGGGCGCCTCAGGCGATTTTCGTTGACGAGATGCCGTATTGTATAAAACGGTCATTTTTTTCAAATAGGATATCAAATGTAGTTCAACTTCCACCTCTATAGGTGGCAGACATGTTTTACTTCAGTTCTAAACACATTGGGACGCCTTTATATGGTATTTTGTTGAAGAAAACTACAAAACTACAAACCGCGTTCATTGCGGAAGTAACTCACCCCCTGTGAAACAACTCGAAAGACGGAAGCAACTCTGCAGTGACATAACGTGGATAATTCTACTGAATAAACGACCAAATGCATTCAAATGGTAACTTGTCATGGTTGTACATATGTATTCATCATATATTTCGCCCCTAAATGAGGTAATATGCAAACAGAAGTGTATTTTCTGCCGCAGTAGAACTTCCCATGTTATGGTGCCGGAGGGAGACTATCGATAGCCTCGATCATGGGGACTGTAAAAGGAAAACCCTTCATTCATTCACTTGTAAGTACACAATAGAAGTGTTTGTTTCTGCATGAGACTTATATAATGAGGAAGGGAAGGTTTTTCCGATCAATATTGCGTGCTGCTTTGTATACTGTCGCTATGCTGGCGACGTTCATGGCAACGGGGGATGAGGAAACGCGTCGTAATTTGCCTGTTACAGACTCAATAGTCAACACCTGGAGGGTGACAGGGGTCGGGATGTTTGTAGAAGAGCTTGTATACTAAGTAGAAAAGTAAATGAAGACAAAAGAAGTGTGCATATTCCTGCCAACAGCGGGGGATGTTGAGTGAGAAGTATAGGCGCCTGAGACACACAGGTCTCGTGCCCATTCTACTCGGTGCAAATTGGAATCGCAGTTCACGCTACTTGACACTGTTTATACCGTCTGCAGGTCTAAATAAATAGCAATGCTATTCTAATAATATAATAATAGCAATAATGATGTAAAATTGCGACTTGACTGAGTCTATTAGCAACAGAAAATTGTGATACCAGCTGGGGTTTGGTGCATCAGAATGACATGGGCGATAGCCCCCCCCCACACACACACACACATACAGGTTCCTTTCTATCACTTATTTGTATATCAGTAAATGTAACACTTGGTTTGAATAGGTATTTGCACAAGTTTTTAGAAATGTAGTCCATACCCGGAGTCCTTCAGGGTGTATGCTGACAGGCCTACTGTAGGCCTGCTGTACTTGGTTCAAAGACCCACAGATGGACAAAATACACATAATACCCCTAGTGTGGATTGAATCTGTATGCTGGGCATTGCTGTGAAGGGTTTCCAGGCACTACAAAAAACTTGTCACCTTCATAGACCAGCCCCTACAGGCAAAACCGCAACCTTCCATTCACTTGTGTTTGTCACTGTGCTACATTGTTGCACAATATTAGTTACAAATTACACATTTAGTGTACAATTTTTGCTACCTAGACCTAAATGTATGCACAGAACATAATAGTAAAGGTGTCTGGGGAAGTTTTATAAATTAAATTAAATAAATGATGAAAAATATTTTAAAAATATGCATAAATATGCAATAACTCATTATAAATTCAAAATGGCCGACACCATATGACGTCATAATATGCAAATTAGATGGGATAATTTACTCCTAAAATAAACTTTGGGTCATCCTCAATATTTGTCTAATTATTTGTAAGGCTCTATCTATTACCTATGTCAAGCCACAGCCTTTTGAATATGACATGTCAAAATCATCCGTTTTGGGCAAAAACCTCTGGCGCCCAAAGGGTTAAAACCCTGGTACGTGTATCTCTGTGAGTGGATAATTTACATGTGGGTGCATGTAGGCCTATGGCAATACTGCAACTACTGTAAACTAAGAATAGTGTGTGGCTATTTCTGGTGATGAGAAGGGAGAAAGAGAGAAAGGAAAGAAAGCACAGATAGAACAAAATAACCCAAAATAAAATATATCACACTCTACAAGTGTGGATATTTAAACACAACTCCTCAAAGCTATGTAACAGTTCTAACTGCATATCTATGCCCAATTCAGTGCTTACTGCGTTATCCTCGGTAGGAAGAGAGAAAATCCTTTGATCTCTCGGGCGAGGTGGGTGCGTGCTTCCTCGTGCACGCGATGAGTTCCTTTGTTCTTGTTCCGTTTGTCTGTGGCCGAGCGGTCCAAGCGCGTTTCCTGGCGCGAGTCTGCAATATGTCCAAGAGTCTTGCTGCATTGAAGAGGAAAAGGAAAGGGGTATTTCGTTGTGTACTCCGATGATATTTTCAGTCGTGTCCTGCGAAGGTCCAGTGAGAAAGGGGGTGTGGGTGCGCGTGGATCCTTTCCACGTGCTCACCAACTCTACGCAACTGTACCGGGTTGTCTCTCTCTTGGGGACAGACCATCAGGCCTCAACCGAATCTCTTTCGACTCCAGGGAGGTTCCTTTGATTTCGGTACTAGTAAAAGATTAACAATTGTCCGTACAAAAGTTATCCTATAGCGCGTGAGTTCCTCGTGTGTCCTGACTCACTGCTCTCCTAGCAGTGTTCGCAAGACCACTCGAAATATCGCACTGGGAATGCGATACACAAACGAAAACCGGTTGAAGGAAGAAATATATCGACCATAGTGTTAACCTGGCCAAGATAACTTACAATTTCAATAATTTCTAAAATAGATGTCTCCAAGGAGATGCGTGGTACCGAGATGTTGTCTCCACCTCTGCATAGAGGGGTCAGGCCCTGATTCACACCTTGACCTGGGCTTTATAGGTACAGGGGCGGGGCTGAGCCACGTATGTAATTCGAACCAGGTACAGTAGAAAATGGCGTCTGTAATGTATTTTACAAAATGGCAGGCATTCGTAAAATGAGGGGAAATGAATTAAACTTTAGGGGTAATAGTCCCGACACCAGTCATACTAACATTAATTATTAGCGCTAATCACAGTTGTGGACTCGAGTCATGTGACTTGGACTCGAGTCTGACTCGAGTCGTCAATTTGATGACTTCTGACTTGACTTGACAAAATGTCTTAAGACTTTTGACTTGATTTGGACTTGAACATCAAAAGACTCGACTTGGACTTTGACTTGCACCTCATGACTTGCAAAGACTTGCCCCTTCTCATGATACATCCGTTAGAAATATTTTATCTATCCAGTTTTTTTAAAAAAATAAGCATTTTACACTTTCATTGAGCAGACAGCGCAAGCTGGCAGCAGTATTTTACCCAAACGCGTTCATTGAACGAAGGTTCATGAACGAGTTCATATTTTGAGCGAACGTGAACTGAACGTACAATATTTACAAGATGATGAATGAACTATGAACGCGTTCATTCTGGAGCCCATGAACGACACGTTCATTAGTTCATCATTCCGTTCATTCCGTAGGCTAGTTACCAGATTTCATTAACCCATTGATGCCTGATGTTGCGTTGCGCAATATTGGCCCTGGCGCCTGGAGCTGCATTACGCAACATTTAGGCTCATGAGATTTGAGACAACTTCATGAAAAATCTCAGTTTGTTTGAGATGAATGAACACATTCTAATGAAAGATGAGGGTCTTAGCGTTTAAATGCAACTTAGTGCATATTTGTATGTGCTTCAGAAGCTGAGATATTTAGGTTTTTATAGGCTGAGGGCAGCTTTTCCTAAAAAGGGCTCAGGCATTCAGCACCCTTTTTTGCAGGTGCCTTAGGCGTCAATGGGTTAATATTCCTGCAGAAACTGCGACTAAACACGTGTGTCGGAGTCTACTATTCTGTCTTATCCATTCTCTCTGACAGCGTCAGACACCATTCTCTCAGACTGTCTTTCGTCTCGTGCAAAGAGGCGTGACAAAGCAAACAGCAGGCATAGCTCTACTTAAAATCAGAGCGGCCAGCAACCAGCCAGCAATGTGTGAGCTTTCTGACTTCCCGGTGACTTTTTAGATTAACGCTTCTAGCGACCGTCTTCAGGGCATTTGGAATGACTGTGGAGTGGAGTAGAGTAGAGTAGAGTGACTTTATTAATCCCCAGGGGGAAATTCAGGAGTGGTCTCGCTTCAATATTTAAGTTAAAATGTGCCGCGCGCAGCACCAACAACAAGAGAAGTCTGTCTACTGGCATGCTGCAGGATGGCAAATTTTGCGCATGAGACCAGCAGTGCAGGAAAACGTTACAGAATTCATGCACCCATTTTAAGTCAAGTCCATACAGTAACCGAAACGAAGTGCGATCACTCAGCAAACACAATGTCTAAACAACAAACACTGTAAAGGACTACTAGGCCTACTGATAAACAACACTTAATGCAAAACTAAAATACAGTAGACTAATATCTAACAATCTCATTGTTAAAACTAATTAAATATGGGCTTTGTCAATTAGGTCTACACTTTTTTTTAACATGGGGGTTGAGCTGTGAACTGAACTATGAACTAGTAGGAAATTAAGGACTATACTCTCTATTACTACTACTAATAATAAACCGCTGCTCTAATGCACAACTAACATACAGTTAGGCCTATATCCAGCAATGTCCTTGTTAACACTTATTAACCCATTAAATAATGGCTGTCTGTGGAGCATTTATATGGGCTTTGGCAATGAATTTTAATATTTTTTTTGGGGGGGGGGGAGTGAACCGAAATGAACTAGTTCATTTACTTTGTGAACTATGAATTAACTAGTTCATTTTGAAAAAAATATGAACTATGAACGAACTAGTTCATTCTGAGAGCTGTGAAATTGAACTTGAACTAGGTCACGTACAAAATGAACTTTCAACACACTGGCTGGCAGCAACAGCTACATTTCAACGTTCTCTTTTCAAATGCCAGAGCTGTGCACTTCAGCAGCATTACGCACGCTCGGAGGAGTTTTGCTAAATTCAACACTGTTGCCAACACATGCTGCACTCTGAGTCTTCTTTAAGTACCTAGACTAACTTAATGTCGAATATGTGGTGTTTTACTTTAATCTCAGTTGTGGAAGTATGCCTTTTTCGCTTGTTTGAAGGAGGAATGTTAAATGACAATTTTTTGTTCTGGCGTCCAAGAGGAATGGCTATGTTGGCAGCGTGATCTAGCAAGAACATTTTAATGGATTTTAAGTTGAAGAGGATGTTAAACAGACACAATGAACAAGACAAGGTAGGGGGTAGAAGGGGTTCCTTCACCCTATACCCGCAGAGGTATTATGTAGAAGGGGTTCCTTCACCCTTTACCCGCAGTGGTATTATGTTCACATCTCTTCTCCTTCCAGTCTCTGTTGTCACTTTTTCATCAGTGTATGGCTACACCGTGAATCCTGTATTTGGCAAGTCTAGCTAGCCGAGTAGCAACACGAAGCATAGCCTCATTACTAAAGTTCATTATGTACAGGACTGTAACCATATATGTACAGGACTGTTTCTTCCGAATGAGCGTCAGTCTAGATCTCCGCCGAACTATCTCTCTTATTTGACTGACAGTCACTGGAGAAGATCACATATCTCCGCCAAAGCATGGCATAGCCTAATTAGATGATCAACAAAAATAATCACTTTGCCAATTTTTATGATGGTCAGTCTCACTGAGAAATCAAGAGAAATGTCTAATTTCAGGAGGGAGGCTAATAATATCGTCCTCAACTTTATAATAGCCCACGGGTTTTGACTTTTCCATGTCATTTTGATGGGGGGGGGTGTCAAAAAAGGTACTGCAACTATGCTGCTCATTGAAGCTGGGCTGCCTATGGCCAAATTTGATCTTTACATTAAAGTTTACTGAGTAATAAAGACATATTTTCTAGTATGGTCCAAGTAGAGTCATTTTTGCAGCTAAAAATGGCTATATATGGAAATTCAAAATGGCGGACCATGGAGAAGATCCCCCTCTTCACGTAAGAAAAGTGCACATTTTCCAGTCATAATGAATACTTAGAATTTGATGGTGATGGTAAGTATTCATGAAAAAGGTAACTTAGTGAATGGGCAGCATGAATTCTCGAAATAAACAACTTAACCCTTTAAGCGCCAAAGTCGCAGAATTGCGACAGTACGTCATCATGAACAAAAGCGCATGTAGATCAAACCAGCGGTCTTAATAGTGTTCATCCTCCCTACCAGTAGTTGGCAGACATGCTACCCTTTCAAACAAGACTACGATTGCGTCATTTTGTAGTTCACAGAGTCTTTGGTGAAGCAGTAAAAGACGCGACCTGTGACGCGACTACAAAATGCGGAAGTAGCCACTTTGCGTCTTTGACTCGAGGCGTGCGAGTTGGGTTTGTGTTGTTATCAGTGAACTATCAGCGAGCTATTTCATCATGGCTAGTGAGAAGTTGAATCGTGATGAAGTTCTGAGCATGTTATTTGCCTATTCTGACTCCGAAGGACAGTTTTTATCTCACGAGGGGGATAATGATCGGACGAGCACTCTTTGTTTACCGTGGCGAAACTTCCGAAGGCTGTGATGCCGACATGCGAAGCAAGGATGTTCTCTAAGCACACACATACATTGAAACTCATTCGGTGACTTTATCCGATCTCAAGTGAGTCGGTGGTAGTGGCGAATGCAATCGTGGTGTCCATACAGGTATTGGTGGAGGAATTAGGGTGAGAGAAGTGGGCCTGGTAATGTTAGCTTGGGCTGCCTCCATTCAGCCCTCGGAGATGCGGGTAGCCACCTATCCGGACGCAAACGCAATGATCAGACAAACACTGTTCACCAAGCAGCACACACGCACTCATTCTGTCCCTCTTTCTGACTTCTACTGGGTGGATGGCAGCGGCGAACGTGCCATATCTCCGCATGGAGAGGTTTTGGTAATAGAACGCACGGTGAAGAGAAGACGCATAGGCAACCCTAAAACATGAATGTTTTAGACTCGTTGTTGACAATCAGACTGGTCACAGCGTTTTGACTGTCTTTGTAAGAGTTATAAATCAGTAAAACAGCAAATAAAGACGAAAGAGGTGGCGATATATTTCTCTCAAACGGGGGAGAGGGTGGAAGGGCGCTGCGCTCTCCACGCGAGGGGGCGGGGATTGTGTTCCTGATCGGCTTCAGGTGTCAGGCTATAACGTAGCCTAATTACGTTGGACACAATACTATGGATATAATACTTGTGATTTCATACCCATTATGTTGACAATTTGCCCATTAGTTTTGTGAAATGTAAGTGACAAACTGTAGAAGTCACTGAGCTAGACTGTGCCATGATCAACCATTTTACTGCCTATACAGCGCCTGCTCCAAAGGCCATAGTAGGCTATACAGATGTAAAAATAGGCATAAATATGAATTGAATATGTGTGTGCTGACCCTTTCTGTGAAAGTTTCACAAGCTAAAAAGGTACAGGTTACAGATACAAACATGTTCGGCCCTCCAGGCAAAAGTAGTAATTGTTGCATTATATATTTCAATATTATTGCATTATATTAGGCCTATTGCAATATTACAATATATACTATATATATTCTGCCTAAAACTACTTATTTCCTTGACCATAGTGTATGTGCACTACGTGATAGTAATGGAATGTCAAATATTGCTAAATAAATTCAATAATCTATTGAAAATTATCAATATTTTCCAAAAATTATTAAAAATTCAAAATGGCCGCCACCATATGACTTCATAATATGCAAATTAGGTATGCATATTTACTCCCAAAATAATCTTGGGGTCATCCCCAATATTTGTCTAATTGACAGTCAAGCTCTATCTGTTACCAGTGTCAAGCCACAGTCATTTGAATTTATCATGCCAACATTCAGCTTTTTTGAAAAATATTGCATTATATTAGGCCTATTGCAATATTACAATATATACTATATATATTCTGCCTAAAACTACTTATGTCCTTGACCATAGTGTATGTGCACTACGTGATAGTAATGGAATGTCAAATATTGCTAAATAAATTCAATAATCTATTGAAAATTATCAATATTTTCCAAAAATTATTATAAATTCAAAATGGCCGCCACCATATGACGTCATAATATGCAAATTAGGTATGCATATTTACTCCCAAAATAATCTTGGGGTCATCCCCAATATTTGTCTAATTGACAGTCAAGCTCTATCTGTTACCAGTGTCAAGCCACAGTCATTTGAATTTATCATGCCAAAATTCAGCTTTTTTGAAAAATAAATTGTGGCGCTTAAAGGGTTAAATTCTCACACAGTGTCCCTTTAAGCCGTTAAGGAATTATACGACATCAAAGTTGGTGCGGGCACTTTTTCTTCAGATGATGCAGGTACTAACAATAGCAGAGGACACAAACAAAGCAAAAGTTTCCCTTCATAAACAGAGACGCACTGCACTGCAGCATTCATGTCTAAAACATGATCAGTCACACTGATAAACACAAGAAAAAACGAGCATTGCATCATTTCATAACCAGAACAGCGTAGTAAAATTGTTTTTAAAATCTGAACATCTGTGACCTGAGCTAAGATATGCACATTAGCCTGCAATCATAACGTGATGAGAAGTTGCATCGCGCGCAGGGAGAGGGCAAGGGAGAACTTTTAAAACAGCGCTATTAATATGCAACGCTATAAACGCTTAGCGCGTATGAATCCCGCTTAGCACAAATGCTAACACATTATCAACCTGTTAACTTTGTGGGGAGAAATACAGTGTAGATCCGTTTTGCATATACATTTCTGCAACTTGACTTGTTCCTGTGTCTCGCTATTCCTGGTGTGGGAAGACTTGGGAGCACAGCACAAGATCTGTGTTCCAGTGACGTCTTTGGTATGCTGCTCACTTGTTCACTGTCATCACACGTCATTTGAAGTCAGTTTAGCAAACGAGAGCTGATTCAGTCAGGCACATTTTGATGTGCAAGCCTTCAAATTGCCATAGTAAATTACACTCACACTTGTGTTATTAATGATGTGAATCCTAATTATTTTGTTTCATTTCTAGATAAATGTTGGCAAAAATGCATGGATAGTAGGCCTAGTAATTGGATGGATAGATCATTTTTACTATGGAATTGTAGGCCTATGCATCATTGATTTGTAATGCTACTTTGATACCAATGTCATTTCTTTTATAATGGGTAGGCCTAATAATAGGCCTACATAGCATATCATGTGAGAGTGGTGCGCTTTCAGGCCAAAAGTGTAGTCTGGCCACCTGGACTCTCTTGACAAAAAATTGGTGATTTGGTGGTGGTTGTTGTTTTGTTTTGTTTTTTTGGGGGGGGGTTGGGGGGTAAGAGGAAGGGGGGCCCATTGATATTTTTTGTCCCGGGCCCAGCCAAACCTGTCAGCGGCCCTGACTGCTGCAATAGACTATCGATAGTAATTATTTGTGAAATAACAATAGCCCTATGATAGGTTATTTACTTTACACCACAATGTTTGCTAAATGACTAAAATGATGACAATATGACCAAGACTAAAATGGATTTTCGTCGTTGTGACTAAGACTAAGACGAAACCAAAAAAAAGCTGACGAAATTAACACTGGCACACACACATATGCACGTGTGCACGAAAACATATATATTTATTATATATCATAGACAACATAATGCAAACAACACAGAAAAACACATTATAGACATTATAAAACATTACAGCAGAACATAGTAGCTGAATATTGAGTACCACACTGAAAACAGCATTGTGTTGGTGACTTTCCTATCCCTCCGCCCAAAGCCCCCAGAACATTGAAAAAGATGAACACATTAATTTATTTAAATACTAATTAAGTAAAGGAAACAACCTACATAGTTACATAGTGATAAAAAACAATACAACTATACAGTTTGTAAACTGCATAGTTCCAAGATTCAAGATTCAAGATTATTTTATTCCTCTAGATGGATATGTTTCAATGACATACATGTAACTGCACAACACGTGATGCCAAACACACACACAGAAACATACAGAAGTTAAATGGCATCATACATATGTAATATTAGTTTCACTAAACTCAACATTGATATTAAACTACTTGCTTCACCCTCATATTATCCATGGGGCATATTTGGCCCAATTCAATGTTTAAAAATGCATGAAGTACATATTTATTTTGCCTCATCTTTTACGACTATTCATAATTATATTTGGTCAATGTAAAAAAAAAAGTGACATTTCAACAAAATGTTTTCCAAGTGCTGTACATATTTGCACTACATCCATGTTCCTAGGGGTCAATTTGACCCCAAATTGTTTTGAATGTACAAAACATAAATGGAACATCCATATTTTAGCAGATTTATGTTCTAATCTGTTTACATAATGTAAAATACACGAAAATAAGCTATTTAGCCATGTCTCTTCAGAACATTTTTTCCCGTATTTAGGACTTCATTATATGGACTCCTGATCTATAGAAGAAAGTAAAATGATATTCTAACATGTTCTAAAAGCTCTTGTTAATGATACTCTACTCTACTCTACTCTACTCTACTCTACTCTACTCTACTCTACTCTACTCTACTCTACTCTACTCTATATTTCTTAAAGGATAATGGATGTTACTATTCATGATAAGCAAATTTGTCTTTTTTAATGTTATTAATAACAAATTATATTATTTAGATAGTATAACCACTGAAATAACACTGTTTTTTTACACATTTAAGTGGCTGGGGTCAAAATGACCCCAAGGATCACAGATGTAACCAAAATCAGTGGGCAACAGAAGGCATAACTTACTTCAAGTAGGACGTTCACTGTGATGAAAGCAGCCCTCAGATATGTATTCAGCCCACGAGCCATGCTGGAAATTTCTGAGGTCTGGACACCAAGTTCAAGAAACACGACAAATAAGCTCTCTATGAAATAACAGGCAGACCAAGCACTCTCTCTCTCTCTCTCTCTCTCTCTCTCTCTCTCTCTCTCTCTCTCTCTCTCTCTGAAATAACAGGCAGGCCAAGTACGATGCTGTGTCAGGAAGGAAGAAGCAATGTACACTTTTTGGGGTGGGTTTTACAGAATGAAATCTGAGTCCTGGTTATGTAATCGTGGTCTGATTTCGCTTTCACTTTTCAGTCTCCCCCTGTAGCCTTGTGTCACACACACACACACACACACACACACACACACACACACACACACACACACACACACACACACACACACACACACACACACACACACACACACACACACACACACACACACACACACACACACACACACACACACACACAAACTCTCTCTCTCTCTCTCTCTCTCTCTCACTCACACACACATGCACGCACGCACGCACACACACACACACACACACGACTGTTTAGAATTCTTTCCACTAAACGACTGTTTAGAATTCTTTCCATGCTCTGTTTTAGTTACTAAGGTCAATGTTTGTGCAACAGATTTGATTTATTCTCTTCTTATATCCGCTTCAAGCTGGAATGCCACCCCCTCTACAGACGCCGCAGTCTGCTCCTTGTTTGTCCTCCTTCTCTAGTGCGTCTGCTCCTTGTCTTGGTGTCCCCCCCTTACCTTGTGTTGGTGTATCCCCCTTGTCTTGTGTGGGAGTGTCCCCCTTGTCTTGTGTTGGTGTATCCTCCTTGTCTTGTGTGGGAGTGTCCCCCTTGTCTTGTGTTGGTGTATCCCCCCCCCCTTGTCTTTTGTTGGTGCCCTCCCCCCTTACCTTGTGTTGGTGTATCCCCCTTGTCTTGTGTGGGTGTGTCCCCCTTGTCTTGTGTTGGTGTCCCCCCCCCCCTTGTCTTTTGTTGGTGTGTCCCCCTTGTCTTGTGTTGGTGTCCCCCCCCCCCCTTGTCTTGTGTTGGTGTGCCCCCCTTGTCTTGTGTTGGTGTCCCCCCCCCCCCTTGTCTTGTCTTGGTGTCCCCCCCTTACCTTGTGTTGGTGTATCCCCCTTGTCTTGTGTGGGTGTGTCCCCCTTGTCTTGTGTTGGTGCCCCCCCCTTGTCTTGTGTTGGTGTCCCCCCCCCTTGTCTAGTGTTGGTGTGTGCCCCTTGTCTTGTGTTGGTGCCCCCCCCCCTTGTCTTGTGTTGGTGTATCCTCCTTCTCCAGTGCATCTGCTCCTTGTGTCGGTGCCCCCCCCCCCCCCCCCACTTGCCTCGTGCTTTTTCAAGCATGTGCTGTGCAGATAAAGCTGTTCACTCATCTCTGAATATTCGAAGCATTACATTACTTTAATTCTTCTAAACCTTATAGGCAGCGTTATATTACTTTTACGTTTCCAAACCAATTTGTCCAATCTTCTACTCTGTGAAATCCAGTCCTACAATGTCACCAAAAAGATAAAAGCACCACTGGGCACTACTGGGCATGGAGGGGGGGCACCACTGAGCATATGTCAAATTGAAAGAAGCATTTAACAACACTTGGTGTCAGGACTGTTCTCTTCTGGTGCCTCATTTATCAAGCGTTCTTAGGCACAGATCTGCGCGTAAAGCGTGCCTGCGATCACTCCTGAGAAAAGAGTGGGATTTATGAACATGTACTTGAATGTTGAAATGTGCCTAAATCTACGTACACTTCAGACCATGCGTGCGTATGGAAGAAACACGAAATTGCAAATAATATTGACCGTGCAAGGTAGAGTTTGCTTTGAATGACAATGGAGTATGAGAGTGTGCAATTTTACAGTGTTTTCGTGTGTCTCCTTCTTTTACTTATTTTGAAACACTGTCCTCCTCCTGTCTAAAGCACCTGGGGCCTTATTTATAACGGGTGCGTACGCACAAAAGACTGCGCACGCCAAGTTCACCGCAAGGTTCGGTATTTATAGAAAAAGAACTTAGCTGTAAACATGCGCAGCTCCATGCAAAGTTTGTCCCATGCGTACGCCCTAAACAAGAGCCCAAACGCGGAAAGCGCGACTTCAGGAGGTAGCTGGAAGAACGAGCCTGTTAGGGTTTTGGACTTTGTGTTTTTGGGTTTGACCGTTTCAGCCATGCTACATGTGTTTTTAGTATCTAGTCTACAGTCTCTTGTGTTTGCCTCATGTTCTATGCCTTTGTGATGTTTCTGTGCCATCCCTTGTTTTTCCCTGCCCTTGTGCTTTAGTTCTGTTGCCTCCATGTGCCTTTGTTTACTTCCTGTCTCACTCCTTGTTTTGCTAAGTCCATGTGCTTTTGTTTGCTTCCTGGTTTTCCTGTCATGTGTCTGCCCCACTCCTCGTTTGCTCCACCTGCTCCTAGTCATTGTGTTAATTGTGTTCCCTAGTTAGGTTTCTGATTTCACCTGTTTCTAGTCTCTAGTCTCCAGTGTTTTCACCTGTCTCTAGTCTCCTGATTATTGTTTCCCCATGTTCTATTGTCTGGTAGTTTAGCTGTAGCTCGTTATTCCTTTCTGTTTCTAGTTTGTGATTATTGTACCCACTCGTGTCTCTGCTCTCCCCTAGTTCTCAGTCATTGATTTCACCTGTGTCATTCCTTGGTCTTGTTCTCTTGTGTCTAGCATCATTGTCACCTGTGCCCCATGTAATTAGTTCTGGTTAGTGTTTGGTTAGTTTCCTGTGTTTTGTTCATTGTTCCCTGTGTATTTAAGTCCCACTGTTTCTCGTGCTCCTTGCTGCGTCATTGTCGAACCTTCGTGAGTAACTTTGTTGTGTCAATCTTAGTGTAACCCTGTGTTCTGCTGAGTGTAAACCCGTAAGTGTCTTCAGCTTTCTGTGTTCAGTTTTCCCCCTCGTGGGTATTTTTGTTTGTAGATTGCAGCGTGTCTGCATTTTGTGTTTTATAGTTTTTTGTAAATAAACCCCCCGTTGAACCTTTGACCGTTGTTGCGTGCTGCACTTGGGCTCCAACTCTGAAAAACCTGACAGACCCGAAATTGGTAGGAGGAAAATTTGGAGTTCACGTGTCACCATAGCCACTTTGACATTAATCCAGCTCGCAACGAAAAACATGGTTGTTTGTTGTTTGTTTGGTAGCCTAATGGTGTAAAATAATTAATATGCCTACCTGGCCTATCCATAGTCACATGCATGTTTTGTAAGTAAGGAAGAGGGTACATTACATTTGGAAATACCCTAAATTTTGTTAATCACTCATGGACCTTTCCAGTATCTGTAGACTATAATCCTTTGTGCGTTCCGACTCTGCAAGAAATTACGCCAACATTTAAGCCAGTTGCAGAATCATCTGCTCGAGTCCCAAGTGCAGCTGTACTAATAGAAAGATAATGGTTGATTTGCCATTCGGCATACAGACAAGCATACAGCCAAGTGCCATACTGATGGACAGTTTCGTTTACTCTTGTTGCATGCCATTTCTTTTTCATGCGGTTCGTCTGCAAATAAGTAGAGGTGTGCATTTCTAAGACAGCTGGACGTGGAACGTGCGTGCGCCATGCTTTATACATCTGAATATTTTCTTGCGCACGCACATCCTGAGTTTCGTGCGTGAGCAATCTTTTGGCGCATTTCTCCCGCAAAGTTTTATAAATGAGGCCCCTCCACTTCTGCCGTGGAAATGTTTCTATCTCCACACTTCCCGCCAGCGCTTCGACTGGCGCGTGTGTCCGCGTGTGTACATGTGTGTCCAAACAGGGTGGCGCCTTCGAATTCACATGGCATTTGAATATATTTTAATACCATATATGATTACTTGGAGGCATTTCGGGGTGCAAATTACCCCGAAGGCGCGTGTGCACAGTGATTTGGAAGGTGTGGGATTTATCATGCAGACGTGTGCGTAGGAACAGCCAACGCACGTTTCATAAATCCCGATTTTTCTGTACTTGCGAACATTCTAAATTTCACTCGTAAGACACACTTTAGAAGACATTCTACGAACTGCTGATAAATGAGGCCCCTGGACTCTTTGTTTACATTTTCCACCTG
Organism: Engraulis encrasicolus; assembly: GCF_034702125.1. Classification (NCBI taxonomy): domain Eukaryota; kingdom Metazoa; phylum Chordata; class Actinopteri; order Clupeiformes; family Engraulidae; genus Engraulis; species Engraulis encrasicolus. The sequence goes on along the minus strand of NW_026945076.1, from coordinate 2,770 downwards.
CTGACCTGATTGTGTTATTGCTCTATGTTCCTTTTTTCTGCTTCTGTTTTGATTACCGGACCCTTCGTATGCTTCACTTGCCCTGCTTGACATCCCTCATATGCTTCACTTGCCCTGCTTGACATCCCTCATATGCTTCACTTGACTCAATGATTGTTTCGGGTTCTTTGTTTCAGCTGTTCCCTGTATGCCTGTGATTACCTGCTTCAATTATACCCACCTGATTCAGCTGCTTCCTTATCCGGTTGTCTTTGGCATCTGAACCTGAAAGTTTGCTCTGCTCCTGATTTATTGATAGAGACTGTTACTATTTTGATTCATTTTTGTTTTAAGGACTTTGCACATAGACCGATCTTAAAGTGGAGCTCCTGGAGTTTGGTCTCAAGAGAGATGAACAGACCAAGGATATGGATCACTGGAACCATGTTGTGTGCTCTGAAGAGACCAAGATAAGCAAATTTTCTTTAGATGGTGTCAAGCATGTGTGGTGGTAAACAAGTGAGTTTTACAAAAAAAAGTGTACCCTCTCAATAGCCAAGCATGGTAGTGGGACTGACATAGTTTGGGGATGCATGAATGCTGTCAACATTGGCAATCTGAAATACACCTAAAAGAATCATGCATGTCAACATGCACTGTGACTACTGAAGCAGATCATGATATTCTCCATAGGATTGCATTCAAATCTCACAACGATCTATTTAAGCCAGGTGCAGACTCAAAATGTAAAAGTTCAATGCAATGAAAGGTTGAAACGCACACTGATGACCTCCCTTGTCATCCCTTTTCATTTCGTTTCATTTCGAGACGATTCGTGCCAACATAGCCCCTTCTCTACCGGATTTTAATCTGGGGTGTACTCACTTTTGTGAGTGCAAAACTGTGAGGGGTGTATTCACTTTCGTGATATACTGTACATTCATGCATATGAAGGACACAGAATCAACCTTTAAGAGTGTACCGTCACACCGGTGTGACGGGAATGTTCGGGCAGTGAAAGTTCTATAGAATTCTGGGCGTCATTCAATACAATATGGAATTGTAGAATCTTGCATTGTTATAGAACGCATTCTTTTTATAGAATGCTCAAAAACCCACCCTCTTAAAGGTTAAGAAAATTATAAAACTTAAAAATATCAATTCCGTAAATAGACTTTCAGTTTTTAGCAACCCACTTCAAGTATGTACTCATATCGGAGTGAATGGAGGAAACTGGAAGCACTACAGTGGTATCCAGTGCAGTCTTTGCGTGGTGGTCTTTACAGAGTGAAATATGACTCCTGGTTATACTGCGTGATCTCATCTAAATTCACTTTTCAGTCTCCACTTTCTACCCCAGTCCCATGTGTGTGTGCATGTGTGTGTGTGTGTGCTTGTGCATGTCTGCGTGTGCGTGTTTGTGTGCATGTGTGTGTGTGTGTGTGCACGTGTATGCATGCATGGTGCGTATGTGCGTGTCCGTGTGCGTGTGTGTGCATGTATGTGTGTGCGTGTGCGTGTGTGTGCATGCGTGTGTGTGCATGTGTGTATGTGCGTGTGCGTGTATGTGCGTGCGCGTGCATGGTGCGTATGTCCGTGTGCGTGTGCGTGTGTGTGCATGTTTGTGTGTGTGTGTGTGTGTGAGTGTGTTTGTGTGCGTGTGCGTCTATGTGTGTGTGTTTTATCCCTCCATCTCACTCTCCCCGTCCACCAAACGATTGTTTAGAATTCTTTCCAGGAATTCCAAGCGCTTCTATTGTGCAACTAACAGGAAGTGTGTGTGCGTTCGTGAGTGTGTGCGTGTGATTGAGTGAGTGAGTGAGTTAGTGCGTGCTTGTGTGTGTTTGTGTGTGTGTGTGCGTGTATGTGTGCGTGCAGCCCCGCCGACAGGGGGGGACAAAAGGGCTTTTTGTCCCGGGCCCAGGGATAGGGGGGCCCAGAACTGGGCCCTCATTAAGTTTGTGATTAATGGTTCTATTTCATTTCAAAATAAGTTGGTTTTTGAGAGAGGGAGAATGCGCTATATTTGCATTAAATAAATTATGCAGATATTTTGCCTTTCCTGTCCTTAAAAAGGGATCAAGAACTCGCACCTCCCCCCACCCCCAGTGCACAAATGGTTTGGTCGGTCATTACGAGAAAGAAAAAACGTCTTCAACTTAAACGCGGCTCGTGCCAATTTGCCAAGGTGTCTGAAGACGCAGTCGTTCAAACCAGGAGGGCAGAAAATGAAGGAAAGGAGAAAATAGAGGAAGACACCAGAAGCCCCAGGAATTCAGTAAAATATTCTTCAGATGATGCAGCAGGTACTAATAACAGGCAGAGGACACAAACAAAGCAAACGTTTCCCTTCATAAACAGACACGCACTGCACTGCAGCATTCATGTTTAAAAGGAGATCAGAGTCACTGATAAACACAATAGAAAACGGGCATCGGATCATTTTATAACAGCTTAGTAAAATTGTGTTTCAAATCTGACCATCAGTGACCTTAGCTAAGAATATGCACATTAGCCCAGGATCATACCGTGATGAGAAGTTGCGTCGCGCGCAGGGAGAGGGCAAGGGAGAACTTTTAAAACAGCGCTATTAATATGCAACGCTATAAACGCTTAGCGCGTAGGCTATAAATCCCGCTTAGCGCAAATGCTAACACATGATCAACCTGTTAACTTTGTGGGGAGAAATACAGTGTAGATTCGTTTTGCATATAGGCCTACATTTCTGCAACTTGACTTGTTCCTGTGTTTGGCTATTCCTGGTGTGGGAAGACTGATGAGGGAGCACAGT